>NW_021850877.1:915906-922870 GCF_003651465.1 Formica exsecta
GGGAAAGAGAGAGAGAGAGAGAGAGAACGATGCGTTTCCGCTTGCGAGTCCGAA
Organism: Formica exsecta; assembly: GCF_003651465.1. Taxonomy (NCBI): domain Eukaryota; kingdom Metazoa; phylum Arthropoda; class Insecta; order Hymenoptera; family Formicidae; genus Formica; species Formica exsecta. The sequence goes on from NW_021850877.1 coordinate 915,961, forward strand.
GGTCGGAGGGTTGAATGACAGCGGTGCAATTTGAAAAATTACAGGAGCCGCATACGCTTATATACGTTAACCCTCGTACCCCTTGGATATCTCGTGCCCCGTGGGCAAATATCCTGCTTGCCTTTTCGCGATTTCGGGACGTCGCTGCTCGATATCTCTCGCGTATCTGTCAAGGAAAGGTATCGTTTTTTCACGCAAATCTCGCGTTTAGAATTCTCAATCATGCAGTAACTTTTTGTTATATATTTCCGTTTAATATCTCGTGTATTTTTACAGCTTCTCGTCTCTCCAAGGATATAATCCGGATTTGTCCCGCTTGTCGATGCACTCGTATCGCTTACGTCGCGATATCACCCTTCCGGTCTATCGGATAATCAGTATCCACAACTAAGTAGCACAACAACACGCGCAACTACTTAGAGGGGATACGTGCACCAGGCAAGCGGTGCTCCTCGCTCTCTTGGAAGGCCTTGATTTTCACGCAAATCTCGCGTTTAGAATTCTCAATCATGCAGTAACTTTTTATATATATATATATTTCCGTTTAATATCTCGTGTATTTTTACAGCTTCTCGTCTCTCCAAGGATATAATCCGGATTTGTCCCGCTTGTCGATGCACTCGTATCGCTTACGTCGCGATATCACCCTTCCGGTCTATCGGATAATCAGTATCCACAACTAAGTAGCACAACAACACGCGCAACTACTTAGAGGGGATACGTGCACCAGGCAAGCGGTGCTCCTCGCTCTCTTGGAAGGCCTTGATCGTAATCTTTCTGTCTCAGATATACGTGCGTTCGGTACGTGTTTGTCGGAAATTCTCGATTACGACACGGAGAGAGGCGCCGGGCCAGTTTATTACGGACACGTGGGAGGACTTGGCGCGCACGTAACACCGTAGGTAATACGTGTACCCGAAGCGGTGGCAGTGTTCGGCGGTAACGCCATAAGATAGGGTCTCATTATTGTCGGTACAGTGTTCCTAAATTGCCGCCCCGAGCCGAGAGCGGTAGACGATCCGGGAGCGGAGGCGCCCGGGTTTTCGTACGACTAACTAACGGTGGACCAATTAACTTTCAATTAGAGAATGGAGATAGCTCTTATCGCGTCCGCGGATAGCGGGGGACGGGGCGGCTTTTATGGGGCCCTTCTTTACCCGACGGCCGACGTTTATGTCCGCACTGATACATTGTCCCGGAAAAGGGTTAGATACGGATCGTTATATACGTATAAAGGCGATATTATCCGATTGAAGAAGCAAGCGATTAACCACCGAGTTAATGCGACCGAGAGCTATGTAGACCTCCACCTGTAACGGAGTTTGCGCGAATCCCCGCGCGATCCGATAACGCGCGAACGTGATCGTTAGCTGCGATATATCATATAAAACCAGCCATCGATAATTCGACGTAATCCAAGAAAATGACTTCCTGATTCAATATATATGCACTTCCATTATGTACCTATCATTTTTTTGCGAAAATAATTAATTAAGTGAATTGCGATAATAAAAACAAATTAAACAAATGTTTAATTTCTCGTTTAGATAAAAAAGCGTAACGTGTATGTATGTATACAATATATGTATACAATAGATACACACTAGCTATCGAAAAGACGCGCAACCAGTAGCACAGGACATCCATATGTATGATTATGAGAACGGAGTTATCACCGCGAGGCGCTCTCTCGGTAGAAACGAGCCCGCAGCCAAGTTCATATTTGTGCATTACGCTCACGTGCAACGATACAATAAGGAATCCTTCGTATCGGGGATGCATGCTAAGTATACACGCAGCGCGCGAGCTCGTCGTATCTAGTAATGCCGATGCGTCGTTTCCCGTGCTAGGCTTCGATCGTCTCGTATCAAGCTAGATTCTCGTCGCCCGAGTCTAGAAATGCGAACAAACGCCTACATTTTTACCGCATATAAACGATTTCCGTTTAAAAAAAAAAAAAAAATGTATAAAAGAATTAGCTCTTCAAAGATCTTTTTATGATCTTTCTATCTTTCTATCTCTTAATGTAATTAAAACTGCTGTAATCTTAAAATATTAACAAGAGAATGAAAAACTCTCCGCAGATGACTCGAAATTTCCATCATTTTTTGCCTTTAATTTTATATTTTTATTTCTTTAGTCTTTTCTTTTGTAATTATTTAAAATTAATTATAAAATACACAAATACACATAGATATATTCAAATAGGTTTTGTTTTAGTAAGACGATGAATAATTCCATGTAAAAAATAATGATTATCAAAAACATATTATAGTGTTTTTTACGATTAAAATCGTGTGTAAAAAAAAATACTATTGCGAAAAATATTTATCTATTATCTTATTTAATATATCGAGTGTTAATATAATTAGACAATCGTGAGTATTGAAAAACTGCATGGAATATTTTCCAAGTTAAATTATACCGAATTTTTGGATAATTGATTATGCTTGTCATTCCGCGCGTAAAAATATTAAATGAGATTAGATGATTATAAAATCCAATAACATATATATAATTAAAATTTACAAATATACGATATTTACTAAAATACGAATTTAAATGATAAATAAATACCCGAGAAGTCGGGTATATAAAGACAATCCAGTTTATTATTGACAGCACTCCTTTCTACCAAATGTTATCAATCCGATCTTTGAAGAAAATCTATTTGAAGAGATGCTAGGACTAATTCCTAGGCATGGAATAGCTTGTAGGACTGATTCGCGTTAAGATTACACGTACATGGGAGACCGTATCTGCGATCAATAGATGCATCGAATTACAGAGATTGTCCTTGGAGTTTGTTCGCGTAATTAACTGCTCGGGTACACCCTCTCTATCATTAATATTAGCGTTTTCTCGTAAGTTAATTTATTCTCAAATCTCTTCGCAAAATTTCTACCGAGTATTAATCGCACTAAATTTCTTTCGTTACAAGAATTAAATTAGAAGATAGTGAAAAAATTTAGAAGACTTTTAAAGATATAACCAATGATTTTTTCGTCTCTTGTTTTATAATTAAAAGATAAATATTAAATGTTTCTATGTACTATAGTAAAGTGGTTATACAGAATCATATATATGTATGTAACAAATTGATACATCACGGATATCGCGATCAGAAGCTGTGAAAATTCTTGACATAAGCGCGAACGACTTGCTAGACATTCCCGATAATGCCGACATCATGGCGAATATTACTCGCCACGCGCACGTTGATTTAGTTCAGATATGCATTTTTAACTTCTTCAAGGATATTGACACATATATGTACATTAAGATATGTGTTCACGAATAGTTAATCTTAACGCACAATGACCATATATGTGTATATTATTTTTTTTTTTTCAAAAGTTTTAAATATTCTTCATTTTTTCTGTTTTATTTAATAATTATAAATATATTTTGAATAAATATAATTAAAAAAAAAGAGATAAAGTAATTTTTTCCGACTTCAATAAATTCATCTCTGAAGAGGTTAAAATTATTTTTATCCAACATATACACACACCTATACACACACGTTTAAAAAATAATTTATCACTGTGAAATAATTTATATCTTTTATTATATTAATGACGTAAATATAATACTATATTAACAATCACGGTCTCGACTGGGAAAAGTACAGAAATGAAAATCGCACGAGGAATCTTGTCGGAGCATACTCGATGAAGAGGAACGAGGTTGCATCGTATCGCGTCGCATAGCACGAAAGAGAGGGAAAAAGAGAGAAATAGAGAGAGAGAGAGAGAGAACAACGTCTCTCGGAGCGGAGTGAAACACCACAACCGCGATGACGACGAAGCCGAAGACGACGACGACGACGACGACGACGACGACGACGACGATGACGTCGACGAAATAAGACAGGATGGTGGGCGGACGCGCATCTCGCCAGGAAGCCAGTATCCAGCAGTATCGTTCGTCGGGCAGGGCGTTTCGTGGGCGGGATAACTCCGCCCGTTATTCGGCGCACGCTCCCGTTATTCACGTACTCTCCCGACTCTCCTTCGTTCCTCCGGCGTCCTCTCTGTGCGCCGGCGACGTCTCGTGGACGGTACAGTCCCATCTAGTCGCTCGCACGGTCACGAACGGCCGGGACGGTCGTTGGTTCGAAGCTCGTCGGCGCTTCTGTCACCCTCTCGATCACACGCGCACACCCACACCCCCTCCGGGATTTGACAGACGCGTCGCGGGCGATTCAAAGTAGCGCCGATGGCGATGACGACGATGATGATCGTTTCCGTACACGGGTGCCGGTTCGAGTGCCGGTTTGTGCATCGCGTGGCACGCGGGTGAACAGTGCGCGGGCGAGACGACGCCGATTGATAGACCGTTCCTTTAATAAGTGCGAAGAGATAAGTGACACTCTCGGTGTCTGAAGAAAATGTTGCCGTATCAGGTGGCCATGGATTACGGGGGCTTTCAACGTCAAAGCCCGGTCGGGGTCGGTGTCGGTGTCGGCGGACCCCATCAGGGGGCCGCTGGGGCGCTCAACATCAACCCCGCGTTCACGCACTCCTGGTTCGTACCGGCGGACCTCTGTGTCCCGTACAAACAGAGTCAGGGTCCTCTCCTCGAGCCAGGGCATGTTGTTTCTCTTATACTTATTTCTCTAATTACGTACGCTTATATAGTTATCGTCAACGACTCGATGCATTTTGGACGGCGATCGACCCGGCGATCCGTCACGAAAATTTTCCTTTTCAAATTCAACTACCACGTATATAAAAAATTCAGCCACTCGAAATTTCGCGGATCTATTGATCGATCATTTTCAATTAATTAATCGATCGTCAAAAAGATTCTTGTAAACTCCTTTTATTTTTTTATAATCGCGACACGTAAACGCGATATCTTATTTTTTAAATTGCAGTTTATAATCCTCAAAAATGACATACCTGGATTTCCAAAAATAAGTTTCGGCCTGCATCGCTCGAAAGATAAGATAAAATTGGTGTATATTGAGGTATATATTTTTCTTATATTCTAAATTTTTCTTAGAAGACGAGTAAAAATAGTTGTTTGTTGGACTACGCGAGATACTAAATAGGGGATGAAACCGATCACACAAACGATGGATCCAGGTGTGTTTCATTTGAAAGATAATTTGAAATACTTTACGCGCGGCGGGATTTAATTTTACAACCTACTCTTGAGAACGCGCCCCGAGAGCGTTTAAGAGATACTCTTAGTCCCGGTGCATCATGTATTATTTATGCCTCTCTTGACGCAATCATGTCCCGTTGGACAAATTACGCAGGTACGACGAGGAGCGGTTGACATCGAGAATTTCCGCGGCCCTTCGAAATCGGATGAAAGGGCCGTCCGTATAGCACAGGGTACGGTCCCAAGAGAGCTCTGTCACAGTGAGTGGATAATGGGAATGGTGATGGGTGGCGGTAGGTAGGTAGGTATAAGGCGCGAGGGTGGTAAACCAATGGGGGTAGACGAGTACGTCACGCCGCGGCCGTAAACCCGATGCGATATCGGAGGAACGCTGATGCTGACGGGGCAACCGGGGGAGCCGTCAAATGTTACCTTTGGCTTGTCGCCCTTATCTCCTTTCCAATATACCTCTATTTTGATTTTCCGACATCGCGTCGGTAACGAACCAATCGCGCTGATGCGATTCGACTTGGTCTTAATCGTCGCAAAAAAACTCTCTCTACGTATATTTTATATCATTTTTTTTTTTTTTTATATATTTGATAAAGTATGTATTATTAGTATGTGATTGTATTTTTATTTTGGTAATTTATTGCACGTTAAGTCAATTAGCGCGAGTCATGAAATTTCATTTAATAATTTTTTTTTTAACGATTACCGTGCGGGTGAAATCTCGTAAACGTCTTCGCTTTAATCGACGATGCGTGATATCGCAGGCAATTAATTATTCAGATTGGAAAATATAACGTATGACAGCGTCAGAAAGTCATAATTAACTTCGACCCGGAGATCAGTGACCGCGGATTCGTATCTGACTTTGGCGACGAGACCGTGTCGCGCCACGGGCTCACGTTCCCGGAAGTTAAGACATCAAGCGCATCCGGATGCGAGCCACGGACGTGAGGCCTTTCGAAACCCCTTGCTTTCTCTGTTAGCTGACTGCTTAACTTTTCAGTGGACGTCCATGCCTCTGTCAATCCGATCTTCTCGTAGTATTAAATATATATATAATATTTTTATATTATTTATAAAGTTGAGCTGTTTCTTCTTTTTTTACATATAACATTTTTTTATATTTTTTTACTCTATTATTAATTGTTATATAATTATAATATTTCTAAATTTGCATTATTATATTATTTCTGATTTTTTTTTTCGATCGCGTGATGGAAATTAGCTGGTTCTTTTTTACATGTAAGCTTTTTATAATTTTATTATAATTTTTAAAGTTTATGATAGACTGATGGAATTGTTCCCTTTGCACAAAGAATTTAATAATATTATTAATACGTTATTTATATAAATGATATTAAATCAATAATATTATTAAAACATTATTTTTAACAATAAGACATTCGTAATGAACGCTCTATCATATTCTTTCCGATCTCTCCGAGTCATCCGATCGTAATGATAATAACGGAGAGTGAGAGAGATCCCTTTGGTGAATCTTATTCATATATTAGAGAGGCGCAACGAAGAGACGAAAAGGCAAACCGCACTTCGCGCTGTAAAACAGACTTGATATTGAGGGAGAGTTTGCGTCCAAAATGTTAAAGAAAGAAGAAACAGCTCTTACAAGTGCATTTACCGAAAGTTCTCAGGCTCGACCTCCGCTCCTCCGCATCGGGAAGCTCATCACGTAGACTTTAAGCCCTCCCTTATCTGCGCGTCATCAGGAGCAAACTTCCCTCCGTCTCTCTATCTACCCGCTATCTCTGTCTCTCTCTTTCCC
>NW_021850877.1:922886-924536 GCF_003651465.1 Formica exsecta
TTCTCGGCGTTATCTTTTTTTTTTTTTCTTTTTGTTTCATCCGCTTCCATTCAGATCCCGCCCTGTTCTGTGAAAAGCATTTCCTCTCTTGTATCTCGCCTTGTCTGTCATATGACAACGAATATTAGAATACAAAGCATATATACGGAGTAATTTTATATAATATTATTAACGTTATAATAATAAAATAATGTCGCTAAAGAAATAATATTTATATCAACAGACGCGCGCGCGTGACAATCTGGAAAATTGTGATACGACCGTAAAAATGGCCCAAATGTAATTTTTCCCTTTTGTCCATTGTTGCATTCAACGGCAATGCGTCCTAAACCTTATCCTATGCCTAATTGCGCAACACACTGCGAATTTACACACGCGACATTATCTCCTTCGCACTCGCTTATAAAACTCGGCATGATTCAGGCGTTGCATCATGAATGAAATCGCGGACTATGGTCCACTAGAAGCGAGGGATGTATCGTGAATAATTCATGACATCGGATAAAAACATAAGCGGCGAAAGACAAGCGGTCGCAATACTTTTTCAGCGGCTTTTGCGAAAGAGTTTGCCAAATCGCGTCGATTCTATCGTCATCGTTGATTTCTTCGGAACTGACTATATGTCGGATGAATTCGAAAGTTTGCGAAATAAAGCGTCGCTATTGCTATCGAAAAAGAGCCCTCCTCCACCTCTATCCACCTTCGTCGTCTAAGAGTGAAGTTTACGACGCCGGTCTCGAAATCTAATCGCGGCGGGCAGCGCGCGTAAAACTTATTCCTCGCTCCTCGTTATCGGACGGTCAGCGGAAATGACATTTTTCGCCGAAACGCTACAAAAGCCCGGGCATCCGATAGCCACCCTCGGGCCGGCGGGGCCGCGAAAGAAAATTATGTCGAAACTGGAGCCGTAACATTAGGAGCATTGTATTGTTGCGCGAGGCTACGGCTCTCCGGGGAGTAGGTTGGAAGGTCCTTTTCCGACTCACGTTCTCTCCTCCTCGCGCACACGTACACGGAGACGCGAGAACACACAGACGCGGAAATACAGACGGAGCGGGACATACCCTCAGGTGGTGCTTGGGACCGGCAAATGAATCGTTTAATTGAATTAGTCGATGAGCCCGCGTTACGACGCGCATTATAATTTCTACGGTTGCCAATACCGTTCTCACTTCCCGTTCCTCCTGTCGCTGAGAAATCATATTCAGGAAAACTCGGAGACCATCATCGTCGGGGAATTTTCCCATATATACTACTTGTAGCGCTAAAAAAAAAAGAAAGTCATAATTAACTTCGACCCGGAGATCAGTGACCGCGGATTCGTATCTGACTTTGGCGACGAGACCGTGTCGCGCCACGGGCTCACGTTCCCGGAAGTTAAGACACCAAGCGCATCCGGATGCGAGCCACGGACGTGAGGCCTTTCGAAACCCCTTGCTTTCTCTGTTAGCTGACTGCTTAACTTTTCAGTGGACGTCCATGCCTCTGTCAATCCGATCTTCTCGTAGTATTAAATATATATATAATATTTTTATATTATTTATAAAGTTGAGCTGTTTCTTCTTTTTTTACATATAACATTTTTTTATATTTTTTTACTCTATTATTAATTGTTATATAATTATAATATTTCTAAATTTGCATTATTAT
>NW_021850877.1:931805-957758 GCF_003651465.1 Formica exsecta
TTTTTTTTTTTCTTTTTGTTTCATCCGCTTCCATTCAGATCCCGCCCTGTTCTGTGAAAAGCATTTCCTCTCTTGTATCTCGCCTTGTCTGTCATATGACAACGAATATTAGAATACAAAGCATATATACGGAGTAATTTTATATAATATTATTAACGTTATAATAATAAAATAATGTCGCTAAAGAAATAATATTTATATCAACAGACGCGCGCGCGTGACAATCTGGAAAATTGTGATACGACCGTAAAAATGGCCCAAATGTAATTTTTCCCTTTTGTCCATTGTTGCATTCAACGGCAATGCGTCCTAAACCTTATCCTATGCCTAATTGCGCAACACACTGCGAATTTACACACGCGACATTATCTCCTTCGCACTCGCTTATAAAACTCGGCATGATTCAGGCGTTGCATCATGAATGAAATCGCGGACTATGGTCCACTAGAAGCGAGGGATGTATCGTGAATAATTCATGACATCGGATAAAAACATAAGCGGCGAAAGACAAGCGGTCGCAATACTTTTTCAGCGGCTTTTGCGAAAGAGTTTGCCAAATCGCGTCGATTCTATCGTCATCGTTGATTTCTTCGGAACTGACTATATGTCGGATGAATTCGAAAGTTTGCGAAATAAAGCGTCGCTATTGCTATCGAAAAAGAGCCCTCCTCCACCTCTATCCACCTTCGTCGTCTAAGAGTGAAGTTTACGACGCCGGTCTCGAAATCTAATCGCGGCGGGCAGCGCGCGTAAAACTTATTCCTCGCTCCTCGTTATCGGACGGTCAGCGGAAATGACATTTTTCGCCGAAACGCTACAAAAGCCCGGGCATCCGATAGCCACCCTCGGGCCGGCGGGGCCGCGAAAGAAAATTATGTCGAAACTGGAGCCGTAACATTAGGAGCATTGTATTGTTGCGCGAGGCTACGGCTCTCCGGGGAGTAGGTTGGAAGGTCCTTTTCCGACTCACGTTCTCTCCTCCTCGCGCACACGTACACGGAGACGCGAGAACACACAGACGCGGAAATACAGACGGAGCGGGACATACCCTCAGGTGGTGCTTGGGACCGGCAAATGAATCGTTTAATTGAATTAGTCGATGAGCCCGCGTTACGACGCGCATTATAATTTCTACGGTTGCCAATACCGTTCTCACTTCCCGTTCCTCCTGTCGCTGAGAAATCATATTCAGGAAAACTCGGAGACCATCATCGTCGGGGAATTTTCCCATAATACTACTTGTAGCGCTAAAAAAAAAAACGCTTTGTGTGAAATGACAATCTTCGTAAAAGATAAATATTTAATCTTTTGCAATAATCATTTTTCTGACTTTACTTTTGTATTGTGTGGGAAATAAAATCATGATTTAAAGAGATCTGAAAGAGATAGATACAAATAATATTGATATTGCAAGTTATCTTTATTAACTGCAAGGTGTAGTAAATATATCGTAAGAAATTGACATTTTTCATACATTTTTTAGAGAAATTCATTGTCATTTATTGAAGTCATATATTATACTGATTGAGGTGTTCCTTCCGTAAAGTTTTATTTTTACAGGATATCTATTCTCTGGAAAAACACGAAAAATATGGAATTATCAGGGATTTCTTTTATACTTGGGAAAATCAGGGAATTGTCATGGAATTTTAATAGGACTTAGGAAATTTTTAAAAAAATTCTTTCTTTGATAATTTTGCTCCTATATTGTAAGCAGTCGGCAAGTTAAGTGAATTATGTGTTTGAAATATATTATAAATATATATCTATCTCTGTTTATACATATTCAATGTCTTAACAAAATATTGAATATATGCAATATTCTTTATTGAAATTTTTAATGATAAAAAAATGAAGATGTTATGCAAGTGAAAAATATTTATCTTACACAAGCTGTTTAGTTTTTTTCAGTACATTTGCAAATCTAGTACTTAAAACTTAAATCATTCTGAGTTTCTCTTTCGTATGAGTGTGAAAAACATTAGAAAAACTTATTTTAGAAAGTCGCATCAAAAAAATCTTTAAAATATTCTCTTTACTTGTACTTTTGTATGAAAGTACCTGGAAAAACAGGGAATGCTTTTACAAGAAAACAGGAATTTTTTTACAAGATTTGAATAGATATCCTCTGTTATATTAAAGGAATATAAGTAAGAGATAATGCTAAGCGATCTGCCGCACATGTATCGAGTTCGCGAGAGCTTTCCATCGGCACGAATTCCATCGACATAGGGAAACGATGTTATCCGCACGGTAATCTGGCCGATTATTACGCGCAGCTGCCATTTCTCGTACCTCGAGTGGTGGTGGCGACTCGACGATTCGAATCCGCGAAGAACGAAGAAACGGAGGGTTGTCGCGGATATCCGAGGGGCGAGAGCTCGTCATAGCTCTCTGCTGAATTATTGATGGGCAGCACTTTGAGAGAAGGCGAGAGGACGCTACGTTAGCGGCGTTCTCGGTGGCCTTTTTTCGAGGATCGCTAAGGATATACCCGGCGATGGTTGCGTCGAGAGGGACCACTATCTCCGGTCCCGCGGGACTTTCGGGACTCGCGAGCCCTCGCCGCCGCCACCGCTGCCGCCCAATTCCAACCAATTTGACCGAAAGTTGGGCGTAATTTTATTTTCACACGTCTGCAGACGCTTTACCTCGCGAGCCTGGCCGAACGGACGAGGGTGGCCGTGTGTTTAGGTTTAGCTTTTCCAAGTTCCGTTCCTCTTGGGGGATAGATTCGACGCGGTCAAAGAAAGCTGCCGCCCTTCGTTTCTTGTATTCTTTATCTTTGCCAATCATCGACGGAGAGATGTTCGGCTTTTAATCATCTCGTCGATTTGGCCCGCGTTTCCGTGACGGACAGCGGTGTATTTTTATTTGAGAAAAAGCATCTAATTTTTTTTTGGATCAAGTATATATTATATTAATATTAAGAGTGTGTGTGCATTTGATGCAGCCGAAACAAGTGATCGCGGTATCACAAATAAGAGGAAAGCCCGAATGCAAAGTGTACAATACAGTCTATCATTCGTTGAGAACACGGCCACGGAAAAGGGAAGAATCTGTCATTATCCCTTTGGGACGAAAACGAAAGTCTGTCTGTAAACGAAACTTTACCGAGGGCAGAGGGATCGAGTGTCGCGGAATGCCTGTGAAATACCGAAACAAGATTCTGTGACACAGTGTGGCAGCTTATACTATATCGAGGGGGGATGCTCTCTCCTTCTCTCCCCTCCTTTTCCTTCCGTTTTTACGACTTCCGATCCCTGTTCGCAGCCGAGAATGGTCATAATGGGTTACCATCGTGTTGGCACATCTCGCGCGAGGGAGAGACAAGCTCGGGTAGGTAGGTAGGGAAACCGATGTTTTACAGTCGTTAAACGCAATAGCGAACGAATAAAAATCCCATCGCGTTTCGAATCATTTCGGCTCCGGACCACGACACGAACGCTTCCGCCAAGCCTCCGGTCCCCATCGGAGAACTACGGAAGTTAGTTAATGGGCTAAACTCTTAACTCTGATGCCTTCCTGGGGACAGATTTCGCGCGCGGTTGCCCATTTTTCGGTTTACCGGTGTGCTCTCGCGAACAAAAAGAGTTAATCGCCGTTTGAAATGAGAAAAACAAAGCGCTTGAATCTCGCATTCGCAAAATACACATAAATAACAATGAAAAAAAATATTGTTATCACAATTTAATAAAATCTTTGCGCACATTCTGGGGAGAAGCGTTTAACGCGGATCCATTCGCGCGGCATATAAGATAAGAGCGTACGCTAAAGGTTAATGACCAAGCGTTACCAAGAAGTGCACACAGATTTCGTGCAAACTCCGACCGTTTCATTGGCCGGTGGTTTACAGTTTTAAATGTAAAACCAGTACCGAGGGGCCGGTCCACCGGGGCGTGGTTACGACGTTACGTCGATGTACTCTCTCGCAGATACATTCGCCGGCTTGTCAGTAAACACGAGCTTCATAGCGCTTTTGAATAATGTATGCCGGTAGCACACCACGACACACACTATCGCCACGCCTCTTCACCTTTATACCTATTTGCGCGACCGCATAATTTCAGCTTCGCCACCGTATATACGCTGTACGCATTTGCGCGAAATAACTCCCACCCCCCAATACACTTCGCCATTAAGGGAGACACGTCGCGATACGACACGCGCGCAAAGATCCCTTAAAAGGAACGCGGCACACACAGAAAGTATGAAGCGAATTTGCGGGCCGATCGCCGTCTTTCTCTCTATGACCAATTTATCACCCCGAATCCATAAGCGTCGGAATATTTATCGAACCGTTAACGCTTTAATCGATAGTCCCGAGTCGAATGAAAACAGCTGAGCTATACCGTAGAGCTCACAACTCTTTCGTGCTAGCAATTCTAATCGAGGATCAAGCATTCGTTTATATTCGGAATTATTTTTCTCTCTGGGGACTACTCTGTATGCTCACATGGCGAATCGCCATTCACATATGATAACGTTTAATTTTATAATCCGTCGAAGAAATGCATTATTTCGCCGCCTGTAACCGCTGTGCGTGTGTGTTTGAATTACAGCATCTTGGAGTTGCGCAAGGAGAAGAGCCGGGACGCGGCGAGGTCGCGACGGGGTAAAGAGAACTTTGAGTTCTACGAGCTCGCGAAAATGCTTCCTCTACCGGCGGCCATTACCTCCCAGCTGGATAAAGCCTCCATAATAAGACTAACGATCTCGTATCTCAAACTCCGCGATTTCTCCAGTCACGGCGATCCGCCGTGGTCCCGCGACGGTCCACCGCCCAGCAAATCTGTCAAAGGTAAGATAAAGTACGAGTCGCGATTCGCGCACATTTACATTATTTATCGACGAGAAAAACCATGGATCCTGATCCCTGTCTTTTGAATTTGAATTTGAATTTGCGATCGAATTAATATTCATATATAATTAAATAATATATAATACGAGAAAGATTCTTCTCTTATTCTTATTTCTGTCATCTATCTATTTAAGCGCGATAGAATATCGCAATCTCGAGCGGGAAACATTTTGTTTTAATTTATTACGATAGACATATGTATAATCCGAGTAGTCGGCTCGATGAAGATATATCTGCCGATGATGTCTCTTGATGGATCAGCGTTTAACCTCCGAAAAGGGGGAGTCATCCAGACTGTTAATAGGGGGGATCAGGACCCATATTCCGTGAACCTAACTTTCTCTCCAGGGATAAGAATAAGAGAGGAAGTCAGGCGCGTTATAATTCCTTTACGCTCGCGTCGTCTGCAGTGGAGTAGATTGGTATTGCGGCGGACACGCGCGAAATGTATCGTCACACAATATTTTATCGTACGAGTAATACATGTATACTTGACATTTCTCGACACATATATTTTGTATATTGATAATTTAATATGTTACACAAATTAAATATATATATAAGTTGGAGAAGAAATAAAAGTAGAAGCAAAAATAAGGGAAGCAACCGCGTTATAATCGCGTCAAAGCCAGCGAATACTCGATCTGTCTCCGAACGGTCTCTTTTTGACAGACACGTGTCTCTTCTATTGTCAGACAGAATCGACGCGTCCTGTCTCGCGTGCCATCATTCGATTTATACGAATGTGCCTTGGATGAGAAGAATTTTTTTCGCCTATCTCGTCTTTATATTGCGTCTTTCGCAACTATATTGAAATACTTTGATAGTAACATGAAACGAGAACTATTAGGATTATATCGAACGAAATTGGACAATTGCTTTCTTAAGGAAGCATGCGCAGGCTCGCCGACGATAGATCGAGCTTTCGAGATATCCTTTATAATTCCAGTGACCATGCAGCCGGGCGAGAGATTTCTAGAGATACATAGTAATAGAGAATTGTCGGCAATCATCGAGCGATAAGATCGCCGCGAGCCTCTTTCATTTTCGTGCTTCATTTGGCGAAAAGGGAGTAGAGCTACTGGCTTATTTTAGTGCACTTTCGCTTCGTCGCTCTTTCACAATCTTTTTCTTCATTATTGTAGATATATCGTTACGCTCGCTCTACCATGGCTTTATATATTTCACGGGCTTTATATACGGGTCAAGTAGATTTTTAGGGAAGGAACAGACTTATTATTGATCGAAAATTGCGTAGAATAAATACAGCTTCGTCTACTCGATGCGAGAAAATCTTTTCCCCCCCGCGAAGAGAAATCGTAGACAGCATTGTCGGGAAACCTTACTTCCTCGTAGCTTTATGTATTTCATAGATTTTATATACGGGTCAAGTCGATTTTTAAGAAAGGAACAGACTTATTATTGATTGAAAATCGCATGGATATACAGCCTTGTCTACTCGACGCGAGAAAAATCCTTTCCCCCCGCGAGGAGAAATCGTAAAGACAGCGTTGTCGGGAAACCTTACTTGCTCCATAGCCGCCGCATATTTTCGGAATGCACAAGGGTGGGTGCTGGTTGAGTTAATATTTACAGTGCGGGAGGGTCGCGAAAAACGTTAGAGAGAGGTTCTGCACGTACGCGGGTACGTATATAAAGGCTTAGGTATAGGTGCGTCTCTCTCTCGCGTCTACCACTATCCGCATGAAAATCTAATCACGACAACCCCTGTACGCGCGCAAGGCCTCGCGTTACCAACCGCCAATGTAACTAAACTAACGAAATTGAGTTAGGTGCCGCGCATCGCTGCCGCAACTCCTCGTCAAACTAAATCCAGTGCCGCCCCTCTTCTATTCAGTACGCCGCATGTGTCAGGGCCAGGGTACGAGGCTTCTCGACTTAACCGAGTAAAATGATTCGAGATTTCGAGACCGGTTGATTCGCGAGGTATTCGGCGAGAATAATCGATCGACGGGGGCAATTACGTGATATTTGTCCAGAAATATCGCGCGCGCGGATATTTTTCTAGCTGCCTAGAAGCAAATACGCGCGGTCAAGTTATATTTATCAAAATATTGTGATAAATGGCGGACGCGAGGATTGGCCGAGGTGTTAAATCCACCTTCGACTAAAAGATGGAATACTTTGATAGATCGTGAAAAAAGTATATATTGAATACAATTCCAAATGGATCTTTAAGGATTAAGGGCCCGGTTTACTTTAGCAGTATGAAAAACTGATGATTTTTAAGAATTTTTTTTTTGAAGAATATTAGAAATTGATCTTTTTGGCATTTTACATATATTTTTATCAATGTTTAAAAAGTATACCAGTATTTTTAAATCTTGGATATTTAACTTTTTTTTTGTTCAATATAAGCCTCTGCGCGTAGCGTGTCCAAAATCGACGGTGTGACATGCTGCTCTTCATGTAATTGTCTGAAATGGAAAAAGTCGATCTAATTTTATTCCGTAGGATATTTTTGGGATAAAGAACCTAAATAGAATTTAAAAAATTAATATTTAATATTTTTCTGAAATATCTAATTTTAAAATAACACTACCTTGTTAATATTTTCTAATGAAGGTGCACTATCTCAAAATTATTCTATGGAATAAAACTAGACCAAGTTTTTCTCATTTCAAACGATTATACGAGGAGCAGCATGTTACCCCGTCGAAGCATGCATTTTTGAACACGCTACGTGTAAAAGCTCATATTGAAAAAAAAAAAAATAGATATCCAAGATTTAAAAATCCTGACGATTATTTAAACATCGATAATAACATGTAAAATGTCAAAAAGATTAATTTTAAATATTTTTCAAAGAAAATTCCTTAAAATCATCAATTCTTCATACTGCGAGAGAAAAGACTGGATTCTTAAGTGCGCGAGGATTCGTAAGCGCGTTGACGAAAGGGGCATTATGATTAGGAGAACAAAGGCATTCGTCGAGACGAAATCCAGTTAGATTAGACCCAAAGTCCGGCCTTATATATACGGTAGGAAATATCGGCATTACCTTGTTGACCGAAAACCCGAACTGCTAGGGTCAGCCGGACGAGTCGAGCCATTCCGTCTCTCATCCCGATGGACTTACGAGATTAAGCGGTTCGCGCGCCAAGTTTGATCGAGTCTTCTAAGTCTTTCATTACGGGGCTGCTGGGGAGCGTAGGATTATTATTACGGTAAGAAGTAGCCTGCGTCTTGTTTGTTAAACGAGGGGAGAAAAGAAGGCGCAAAAGGGGTCGAATTCGGCGCGGCGCGTACACCGTGTATGAGTCATGTATCGCTGATCAATCGAGGATACCTTTCTCGATAAGCGTATGCCAGTTGGTCGTAACTGTTCAGCATTGCGTCACCTGACACTTGTCTAAAGAAATTTCAGATCTCCGAGCGACGGTGAATAATATCGAATCAGATTGAACGCGATAATTGTATCGATTAAACATAAAAATTTTATTACACTGTCTGTGAAACGTTGTTGTAAGAAATTCACATTTTAGTTAAAAATGATAGAAAAAGCTACTCGTATATTATATCTATATTATAATATCTTGGACACGGTGTGTCGTGTATTAATAAAATTTTCATTCGCAGGTGCTAACCGAGTCAGATCATCGACAAATGCAGCAATAGATCATTTCGAAATTCATCAAGGTACCCACATATTACAAGTAAGTTTACTTTCTTCACGCCGCAAACGATAAAAGTGATAATGCATTAAATGAATTGGGTATTCTTTTCTATTTCTAAGATTTTTTAATATTCTGTTTTTAAATATCATTACATCGCGGGCTTCTTAAATTCGTAAAATTCTCTAATCAGAATTTCACGAATCTATTGAGTAAATATATCTGAAATGTAGAGAAAAAATATCAGAACCGACACAGAGATCTTCTAAAATCGACATATTTTTATTTGTCATCAATCAAATGTATTTTATCAGAACTGATATGAATTTGCTCCGCGTAATTAATTTATTTACATATCAGAAAATTTTATAGATAGAAGACGCCGTATTTCGTGCTTGTTTATATGCTAATAATAAATCGGATTATCGAGAATTATTGAAATTCACAATTTCTTTTTTTTGGCGAATTACATAATCTAAATAGTGATAATGAAGCATTTTTATTGTCGACAATATTACGTTATTGTACATGGTTCTAAATCTGTTTTATTTCTGTTTTTATACATTTTTCTCCTAATTTTTATTATGTTTTTATAGTTTTCAGCAGGTATATTAATTGTAAGGATCAATTTTGCAAATTTCAATTTTCATGCATTTTAAAAAAGGGCTATTTGTGAAAAACTAATTTTAAAGCGATATTATAAAAACTGATATAATCTGAGAGTGCAGTCTAATAAAATTATGTGAATATAAATTTTTTTTATGTAGGACTTCAAGTCGAAGGCTAAAACCAAAAAACAAAATGTCAGTATTGGTATCTTTTCCCCATTACATTTTCTAATCATAATTATTATATATGAGTTTTATCGGGCACGAATTTAAATATATATATATATCTGAAGCATATATATTAAACATATACAAAATGTAATTCGGAAACGTAAGATTATCGACATTCGGTAGATTATATAAACTATATAAACGTTCGAAAAAACGTCTTCGTATCCGGGAATATTCGATCTGGAGTTCCTCAAGTGTCTCATATTTTCTGTCGCTAGTCCCTGGACGGCTTCGCGATGGCTGTCGCGGCTGATGGCAGATTCCTGTACATATCCGAGACCGTTTCGATATATCTTGGCCTCTCACAGGTAAGCGTGGCTCGTTGTAGCGAGATATCGATGAAGCCGGATGGGGGTGAGACGGGCGGACGCGTGGGTTAGGGGTACGCGGGAGAAAAGTGATAACGATAACGAGAAAGCGAAAGCGAATAAAAAGCAAACGCCAGCGTGTACGAATGCAACGTGTACCATCAGCCGGAAGGCCAGAGATAGTAGAAAGGTATAGAGGTATATGGAGGGGGAGAGGGAAAAAGTTGACGGAAGAGAAGGAGGTTGAAACGTTGAAGTAGTAGTGGTGATGCTGGTGGTGGTGGTGGCGATGGTGGCAGAGGTAGCGAAAGAGAAGGAGGAGGAGGAGGAGGAGGAAAAGTTGATAGCGTTGTAGAGAAGAATAAGGAGGAGAGGTCAAGGGAGGAAAAGAGGAGAAGGTTGTACGAGTTGGCGGCCATACTGGCTGGCACGACGGCGAGCATGACATAGACGGGGAAAAGGGGATGGGTGGATGGCGGCGGGTGGAAGAGGTGGTCGCATGCGGCTCACGTAGTCTCTGCACGGCGGCGTGTTCGCCATTCCTAATGCCGCGAGCGAGATGGTAGACGGGGGGAGGAAAGAGAGTAGAAGCGGCGCGGGGTAGAGCGAGCGAGGTGGTACGGGAGGTAACCGGTGTACTAGCTCTCGGGTTCCTGCGAAGCTCGTGGGGCAATCAATAGGGTGTTTCGGGGATTCGGAAAACCGACGGAAAGCCGACGTTGGCACAAACATGGCTGCCGCGGCCGCGGTCGGCTTCCCCGCGCTTCTTCGCGAGGGGCATCCCCTACGTACCCCCCTGTCTCGGGCGCGACGCCGGAACCGAAATTCTCGTATAGCGAAACGTGTATAAGATTGCCGTCTGGCTGAGGCACGATTTAATCCTGTCTCCGGCAGAGCGTTTATTTCCGAATCACCGAAACGAAAGAAAAAAAAAAAGTCCCCTCATGACGAGAAGAAGACCATTGCTTAATTTCAGGTAGAAATGACGGGGTCAAGCGTTTTCGATTACGTCCATCAGCAAGATCACGCCGAGGTCGCCGAGCAGCTTGGTCTAGGACTCGCGTCGTCGACGAGCACGTCGGGACCGCATTCATCCAACTCTGGTCTAGCCTCGCCAAGTAGCGGCGCGTCGGAAGATCACGGTTCGTCGTCCACCGCAAATCCCGACGGTAACTATCCGCGTCATCGTACAAATGCGCGCATTTTATCAGTAAACACACAATATAATAGATATACGACATAATTATTTCATCTGAAGGCTCAATTCCTTCCTGTATCCTCAGTGTCCTCGGTAATGGCGCTAACGCCGACCGGACTTTACAAGGGGTACGACCGAGCGTTTTGCGTCAGGATGAAATCCACTCTGACGAAGAGGGGGTGTCATTTTAAATCGTCGGGTTATCGGGTAAGTATAAAAAATATATTCGCGCGTAATAAAATTTCAATACATTTGATCGTTTTCACCCATGTGCTTAATTTTAACACGATTTGACGTACGACGGTATACAGTTACTAAAATATATTTTTACACGCGCACGCATATACGCAGGTCGTATTGTTGCTGTGTCGTTTGAGGCCACAGTTCGTATTTAGCCATACGAGAAAGTCCGCGCCACCCTTGATGGGCATGGTCGGGCTTGCCATCGCGCTTCCACCGCCGAGTGTACACGAAATTCGTCTCGAGACCGATATGTTCGTCACACGGATCAGTTTCGACTTTCGGATAGCGCACTGCGAACCAAAGTGAGTACCGTTCTTGCACGATTTAAATATAGATGCAAAGGCTCTCTCCTTCTCGTTTTTTTTTAAACAAATATATAAAAAATATTCTGTACATTTTTGCACATATAAAGAGAGAGAGAGAGAGAGAGAAAGAAAAAAAGAGGAGTAAAACAGATAAGATTATAAATAACGGGGCCGTTTTATAATAGAAGCTTTTGCAATTCGTGTCCTCAGGGTTTCCGAATTGTTGGACTACACGGCCGACGAATTAACGGGGAAGAATCTTTACACGCTGTGTCACGGGGAGGACGCGAATCGTCTGCGAAAGTCTCACATAGATCGTGAGTATATATATATATAGCCATCATGAATTATATATCCGCCGTTATCAATCTTCGCTCGTAATAAAGTCGCTGAGTACCGTTTGCACGATCGCGTAAAATCACACGAGGGGGTCTTTATTCGCGTTCCCTAATGTTTTCTGTGTAATGTTCGAAAGAATGCACCACACGCGTGTGCGTGAATTCCGAATAAAATTCATCCTTCAAACGATAATTGCGTGCATCACGAATGTCAATTATCATCGGCTCACAATCAGTTGTAATCCACAGTCATACTAATATCGTAATGATCATTAAATGTAACTTTTCGTCGGTTTCCTCAACATGTACGACGTGCCTCTTAAGGGCATTTTTTTCTCGCCGATTAGTCTGAATAAAATTAAAATAATACGCTCGAATGAAAATTTCGAAAGAGAGGGAGGATGAGATTCAATAAATAATAAATAAAATAAAATATAAAGATTAAACAAAAGATAGCTAAAAGAAAGAGATAACAACCATAAGATCTTCGACGCAAAATAAGCTGGAAAAATTTGCAAAAAATAGCGAATCGGACAAAGCGTATCGTAACAAAGATACACAAAGGATCGAGAACGTAAATTAAAATTCCGTCGCGCAAGAATCGAGAAATCTCTTTATACTATAACAAACGTAAAAAAAAAAAAAACGTGTGTCAGAGCGCTAATTAAATATAGCAAGTGCAGATTAAATTGTTTTAATTGACCGTAATGAAACAGCTTTTTTCTCTATCACAGCGTAAGGATAAATTCGATTCTATTTTTTTGCTGCGCAGTCTGTACCCGGAAAACGATTAACGAGACTAAAGCCGTAACGTGTTATTCATACACATACGTTTTCAATAAACAAGGTCGATAGATCTGCCACGCAGAATTTCTTGCTCCTATTGTTCTAGGAAAATACTTCGGTGAAAGAGCGCGATGGGGTGTCAAAGCTGTCCGGGAAGAGAGAAAAGCACGAAAGTATTAATACGTTGGTCTTTTCGACTGCGCGCGACCGCTTGCAGATTTAGTAAGTACGTATCTGTTTGTATTTGAACGTTTCACAAATCAGAGATAATAGCCGCGTAGGCGGGGATAATGTTTCTCATTGATGATCATTCGGTAAATAATTCGCGTAAGTAACCGCGCGACTTTTTGTAAAACGTCACATATCGGATATCGCTGTCTCGTTTAATCGATTTCATCTTCGTGACACGATAATGAGATAGTTGTGAAATTTTTTAATATGGGAATATTGGATTTCCTACGAGAAAAGAGTATTCGCGATGTGTATCCTAAAAGTGGCTTTGTCATTTCGATCCTTTGAACAGCGACAAATATTTTTCAACGTAGAAACGAGCGCATTGTCAAAGACAATTATACGGAGAATCGTGGATAATCACAGCTTGTGTCCCAATCAGCTAAACAAAAAAAAAAAGTACCTTTTCTTAACGACGGACTATTTATCTCTTGCGAGATGAAGGCTATAGACGCCGCACACTTCTAAGAAGATTATACAGGGATGGAATCGAACATACACCCCAAATAAACGAATGATTAATCAGTATTCGCAATATATAAAATGCTTACCTTTTTTTCATCGTACAAACGGTAGCTTCGACACTAATTATACATGTACTTTCGAAGAAATATAAAGAAAAGTTTAGAAAAATAAGAGAATTTATTCTATATTCACATGTCTTTTATCAATATATTTCAGTATGATAGATCGCGAAATCTTTAGAAAACATTTAGCTATGATTGATTTTAGTGATCCATAAAGGACAAGTACTAACGCATTACTATCGAATGATGAACAAGAGCGGTGGATACACGTGGTTGCAGACGTGCGCCACCGTCGTGTGTAATTCGTCATAAGGTGAGTTACCAGATAAATCAGTAAGAAATGATGAACTCACTTTAATGTCAAATTTTATCGCACTTGTCTTTCCGATAGCGGCCGAGAATACGAAAACTTAATTATGGACTGCTGTCAATTGGAGGACGGCGTCACCGGCGTGAAGAGGGAAGATACGGCCGGGAATGATCCGGAGAACGGATCGCCGGATGCTGATAGAGGAGGTACAAAACATTCTTTGACTTAGCGAAAAGTTACAGTTTCACCGATCGTGCATCCCGGAAAGTACTCATCTTGAAGCGATATTCGTTGCGACTTTCGATTTCAGAGGGTCGTAGTCGAGGCGGCCCTACGAATCAGCATCAGGAGCAATCGCACCGGTCGCCACCCGAGGAGCGAGAGGAGAGCCGCGCGTCGGAAAGCGAGAAGCGTGGTAGTCGGCATCACGACAATATAGCCCAGTTGCAGCAGCAGGAGTCATCGCAGACGGCCGTCGGGAATATTAGCACGCTTGTAGTGAGACTGCGCGGTCACAAGCGGAAAATCCACGATGACGATAGCAGCTCTAACGAAGAGGAGGAGGACGAGGAGGAGGCGACGGCGGTTAAGGAGTCGAACAGCGAGAGGGCGACTCGGACCCTCAGCCCTAGCGCGACGTCCACGCACTCGATCTCGACGACTGAGCAGACCCTCTGCTCGACTAGCCCAAAGTCCCGTCGCACTGACAGCGGCAGGATTGACAATGGGGCCGAGAATACCTCGGGGACTTCGGTAAAGGATCTGGAGCAGGCTATGTCGAAGCATCTGCCGGGTAGCTCATTGAACAAATCGAATTCACCGGCGACTCTCCACCATCAACCGACGGACTTTAGTACGGACGCATTGCTGAAGCAGCAGCAGCAACGTAGCACAATACAATGGATCGGCGCGCATCATCACCTGGGCCACCTGAGTCCGCAGCAAACAGCGGCAGCGGCGGCGGCTGCTGCGCCCTTACCTGCCTCCGCGCTTCTTAGGCAGCTCTACGCGGCCAATCGGGAAAGCGTGATACGCGCTAATGTGCATGGAATCACGTCAAGCGGCGGTACGCGGACGCCCGTGTCGACCGGTATCTATTATCCTGGCGAGACAGCTCCTAACGGACCGCTGCCTACACCGCCGGGCTCCGAAGGCTCCAGTACGTACGGTGAACACCAATTCGTACTCGCCGCGCACAATCAAAAGGGATCCAACGGTACCAGTTGCGCCGACGCTTTCACCAGTCTTGTTTCGTCGTATACGTCCGCCACCGCTGGCTACCCGGTGGACTATCATTCGGCGATGACGCCACCGTCATCGGTCTCGCCACGGGACAAACAACAACAGCAGCAGCAACAGCAACAACAGCAGCAGCAACAGCAGCAGCAGTTACATTCCGTGAACGTGATAAACAGCTATGAGAGCTCGTCAGCGTATACGGATCCAGTTCTTCGTCACCAATACGAACCGGCCCAGCCGTTACCTTTGAAACCCCAGGTGTACTCGGCCACTGTTCATCCGAGTGCCTTAGACGCCGCAGCGGCGTATGCCTCGGCGGGCCTGACGGAGCAGCCGCAATTCTACCATCATCCGGCTGGTAGCGCCGGCTTCCACATCTATCATCCGGGCAACAAGTCGACGGCAAACGGCTGGTACACCTCGGCGTCCTAGTGGCCCCACTCGTAGATTGTACCGCCCGTTACGCGGAACGCGTGTACTTAAGCGACTGTAATTAAACCCAAAGTCCTCTCCCTCAGTGCATATCAGTGATACGCTATCTCGTCGCTATCGCGGTCGTCGGCGAGCGATCCTCGTTTCGTCGTTCGGGACCGGGAGAAGGCTCAATCTCTCGCCGATCCTTTCTCTCGACCCCGCGCCGCGCGTCCCGATGCGTCGACCGCGCTGTAACAATCGCTCTCTTCTCCATTATGTGTAGAACGATTTATTGTAATATAATGAATAAATTATTATATATATGTTGACTTCTCTCGGAGGTATCTGCGTATATAAAGCATGAAGCCAACCGAAACTCATGCGTATTCACCGTGCGTGTTCGAAGTAATTTGACGCGACGCTCAAGGAGATCGCAATATGTTAAGGGATTCGCGATTTATTATATACATGATATATAGGGTGTCCCATTTTAAATGATGTATGCGAATATCTTCGTAATTATTGATAATATTGAAAAATGTTTTAGATTAATATAAAAACTATATCGATTAATGCATACAAAAGTAGTTCCATTAAAAATTTTATTTTTTCAATATTATTTTCAGTCAAGAAACTTAACATCAGATTATGTCTTCCTCAAAACTATACAATTTTTGTCTAAAACATTTTCAATAGCACCAATAATTTCAAGGATATTCGTATGAGTCATTTAAAATGTATGGGGAACAAACTGTATATCGTTAGACAACGAGGAAATAATTTCGTCTTTTCGCGCCGGGTTAGATATTATTAATCGAGCGCAATTAATCACTGCTCGAGTGCGGTGCTTGGAATATGTTGTATCGTAATATTTCTTTGTGCGGATGATTCCCTTCATCAAAGGCGAACCGGTACAAAATCCTTACACGCTTTAACGTTTCGATTTAATTCTGTAAGAGAAAACACTGACGAAATTTATCTCGGTATAATACAAAGCGTGTTTGAAGAAAGCACTACATATATACTTGAGAGAAATCGCTATCTCTATCGATTTGCGCGGACTGTTTTCAAATCAATTGAACATTTAATTTGTTACTTAAATTTTGTTAGAAGTAGTACAATTGATCTGTCCCAAAGAATTCGTTGTTGCAAACTTATTGTTTTAAATTTCAATATACAATTTCTGAGAAAGTTACAAACGACTTTTCGGATCGACTTCTCGGACTTGATAT
Source organism: Formica exsecta (assembly GCF_003651465.1). Taxonomy (NCBI): domain Eukaryota; kingdom Metazoa; phylum Arthropoda; class Insecta; order Hymenoptera; family Formicidae; genus Formica; species Formica exsecta. Next base: position 948,272 of record NW_021850877.1, read on the forward strand.
TCTATGTATGACTAGTTGCGTGGCCGCAATTCGCATTTTAATTATATCTAGTTTTGACGATCGTGTGGGATAGAAAATCGCAAATGCCAGTCAACGCAAAACTGGCACATACGTGAGAGAATAAAACACGAAATTTATATATGGTTGCGTTATAATTATGATATATGTTGGAAACACCATAGAGCAATTTGGAACATGAGTGATATTAAAAATAGACACTTTTTATTAAAATACGCACTGAGATTCTTTACTTATTAAGGACAAGAGACATTTGTATGTATATTTATAGAGAGATTGCTCTAGCTATATTACCTTCTCTAGGTATAGATTAGAGAGACAAGTGTTAAATATCGAAGGGACACGTATCGCGTAAACGCGAGATAAGAATCAACATTGCGCTCTGGAGGTAGCGAATTCTTTTACGAAGGTTATTGTATTTTAATGTTTAAATTTCGACGAGTTGTTTTTGACAAGTACACGTGTAAATACAGCTTACGTGCCTAAAATTTCACTCATCCAGCATTACTCAATTTTTATTCCGTAGGCTTTCGCCGATTTAGAACTTTGTACGAAATATATTCGTAAGATTATAAGCGAGGATTTTTACAGCACACAACTGGTAATATACATGGATACAGCAGCGTTCGACAAGACGAATCTGTGTGTAAATCTGCCATAAGTAATTAGGCATCATTAATAATGTTCAATGTGGGTAAGTAATATCGAAGCTGAATATTTATAGTTGGAGAATCATTCAGCATAAATTGCCGATATATCATTTCTTTTAACAAATTTATAAATTTTCTTTTAAAACTTAAATGCGCATTTAAAAATATATTTAAAAAACGCAAAGAAAATACAGAACGTCATAGCTGATTTATTTTAATCGATTTCATTCTCTTTTATACGGTTATATAAAAAAAGATATATTGTGTTATTGAGATTATTGTTCTTTTCAAAGCCTGAGTATCATATAGCGATATGTTCGTACAGAAATATGTTGAATGCATCTTTGTTGCTTTCGTGCCTGTTGAGCAATCGTTGTACAAGAGATATCGATTTAATAGCAAAAAATAAGACGAGTATGCTGTTTGTATAAAAATGACTTATGTACACTTTCATGGTGTATTACATTAGCAATGCTTAGTATATATATAATTATTATTATATTATATTATCATTATTGTTTTTTGTTTTTATTATTTAACTATTATAATTACTATCTCCTTAGAGCTATGTTAATTTTAAATTACTACAGTTTTTGCAGATCTATATATAAAAAAAGTAAAATATAATCTGTAAAATATAATCATATAAACGAGTGAAAAAATAAAATAACTCTAAAAAAAAAGTGTTAAACGCACTTTGGACGGTAGACATTACAACTAATACTGTGAACTGTTATGAGAAAAAAGAAAGAACAAAATATATATATTTATTTATATAAATGTAAGTAATCTACCTTTATAGAATAGAGACAACTTTGTACATGTAGAATCTACTTATGTTACATAGAACTCTCTTTTATGCCCGATCATAAAAACGTATATAAATTGGAATGTGTAAGGTATACACATTCCAAAATTTATTATAGAGTCAATTGAAATTCCTCTCTTTTTCTCATTGGCACGTAACGCAAGAAAATTGTTCATTTCCTATCCGTAATAATTTTTTGAAAGGTAATTGGTGAGAAAAGAAATCGATGAAATTTCGACAGTCATATTACATCGTAAAGAATTGCAAGAAATGCGTAAAGAAACAATATAAAATGATACTAATGATCTTATGAACGCCGCATAATGAGACAGAATCCTTGAAAGTTGGCCATAATTCAGATTTAATTCTACGAAGCTTAATTTTAATATAAGTTATCTTTTCTATTACTAAATGTATACAAAGTAATACACGTAAAGCATAACACAATTTGTATTAATTATTACAAAAATTATATTGGTGATAGCGGCAAATTTTTCTTTGGTGTTTATTAAATCCCTTTATGGGACGAACAGTGTTCCGCTGTCTTATAGAGGGACATCGCATCAAACATAAAATAATCTATGATAGATTATCTATATTTTAAATAAAAATAACAGTAAGTTATTTCTACGAACACACTATAATTAATATATAGCTCATCAAAACTATAATTGAATTTAATTAAGTTGTTACGAATCTTACGGTGGAATTCATAAACATTTATTTTTCTAAGTTGGCCAGCTCTTTTTTGGTTTCTGTCTGGCTATGATGCGCACAATGGGGTATGTCTCTGATACAAAATTATAAAACGTGAATAGAGATAACAGTTGAACAGAGCAAAAGAGTCATTACCCTTATCGAAATGTTTATGTATAATATTTTAGATTAAGTTAATGTGTACTTCTTTCCAGCACTTACATATTTAATGTGTGATGCATTTCAGCACATTTCAGATGAACCATTCTTTCTTCTTCTGGACTTGATGACCAGTGGCAGAATGTACAACTGCTGAATCCGGATCCAGGGCTATCTCAGCACCTTTGTCCTCTTGTGTCAAGTATTCGCCTTTATGTCTAGACATATATCTACCTATGAGGATTGCCATAATCACGAGCGCGATCAGAATAACTGCTAGTACGCTTCCTAAAATAGCTGTGTCAGTCTCGTTGTACGCGGCTCTCACTTTTTCCTCGTCCACTTGTGGCGGCGGCCGCGTCTCGAGGACATACGGCGGATGCGTGATCGGCTCGACTCCGCAAAAATCTTCGGTCAATGGAGTACCGAGCGAGCGTACGTTGATGGGTCCATTCTCTTGGAAGAGTAGCTTTAACGGATATATATCATCGAATTCGACTCTCGATATGCAACCCGCAAATCCCTCCGTCATAGACTCGTTTTTGCCGATATACATGTATTGGATATTGTTGAATTGCGCGTCCGCGGAATCCTTTATGTTAAAATTGAATTCTCTCGGTTCGTAATTGTCAACCTGCATTATCAGAGTCGCGCCTGAATTTTTCCGGCCGATCCTGATATCGTGATACTGTCCTAAACCGAAATGCTTGTATGGAAATATGACCTCTTGCCGCTCGAAACCAAAGTCAAATACCACGCGTAAATGTCCGCTGTTTGAAATAATTATAGTCATATACTCTCCCGAAATGTTGGAAAAGAGACCAAGTAAAAATCCTTTTGGATTTGTCGTCGTGAAACCAACGCGTATTTTCTCAGCGATAGTGGAACGCCAGCTGCCCATGAAGTCGTATTTTATCATCGAACTGGGTCGCATGTTCACACCAATTTCTGAAAATAAACAAACAAGATTAATAGATCATCTAATATAGATTTAATTCTGTACTCAAGTATCTTTTGTACTTACCGTCCGCACAGATAGATCCTTTAAACGCGGTCCATCGACAGTCGCACCAATATCCATCATATTTTTCATGGCATGTGCCATTATTGAGGCAAGGATTACTCTCGCATCTACCCGTACAACCTTCGGTAACGCCGTACAATCCGCGCCGGGCATAACTTCTCAAATCCTGCAATTGGCCGTTGAGAAGCAGTGCTCTTATGCAACCGACAAATCCGTCTCTGTAATCAGTGGCGGCTCCCACCACAAGGTCCGAGGTGAGATGAAGCGCTCGCACAGGACCTGGTGGCTCTCGCACTTCGTTTTTTAGTGCTCCGTCGATGACAATTCGGGCTTCCTTTCGATTTCTTTCCACCGATACGGAATGCCATTGATTATCGGCCAGCCTGTAAGATGTTTGCACGCTCACAGTGAGCGGCCCGCCGCCAGCCACATACTGGAAATGTATCTGGTTTCCAGTGTTTATGGAAACCTTAATGTAATCGGTGGGTCCTTTGCTGTGAATTATCACAGCGTCTTCGATAGTGGTTTTGAACTCAAAGTAAATATCGCCACTGTGCCCAATATCAAATGTTGGTAGATTGATGGTAGCATCCACGACGCGAAATGTGACTACATTCTTAAATAAGTCTGCAATGTAAGATAACGACGGAGAGATACGTTATATTCATGCCATTGAAAATTAATTTAATAATGAATTTTATCGGTATTCATTATACTCTATATATCTATTGTGAAATGGAAAAAGATAGTTGATAAACTTACCGTCGCCCTCGCAAATAAGTGGGCCTAACGTATAACGACCCTCTTTTTCGTCGAGCGGTGTACCCGTATCGCCGAAACGTAATTGTTTAACGGGAAGATATTCTTTTTCTGAAATATCGCCACCATCTTCCAACCATCCTTCCAATCCAGCATCGCAGTTGCACCACTTGGTAGGATCCGCACAATTCCCAAGTATACCACACTCGCATTTTCGCGATCCAGGCAATGCACCGCCCCAATAATCCATCTTTTGATTATTCCGACTCACCCACCACGAGTTCGGTCTAAAGTAATCACCCTGAGAAACTGAAAATGTAATCCCAAAAGTTAATACAAATATAAATGGAGATACAATACGCGAGATATTTAAATATATAAGTACCTGGGGAGTTAAATAGCTTGGAATGTTTGCATCCATAATTTATCCTTTGCCTGCAACTTATAGATCGGTTTAATAAAGCTTCTATTTGATCGATATCAGCATCATAATTAATATCCTGTATAAAACTGCCAGGCTCCTCGAATCCATCGACGGGAGTTAAAAATTCGTTACTATGACGTAAAACTGTCATAACGCGGTCATTGGTGAAGAATTCGCAAGTGACAGGAAATGGCTTCAAAGGTCCGCTTCCATCCACATCGATTTTAATTTCTGCACGTTGATTTACCGCATTCATATTCTTATATGCCTCGCACGATAAAGGATTTAATGCTGTGTAGAATTATAATATCAACTTTAGTAAAAAGATATCTTACATTACACATTATCGAAACGGATACTTACAGGTGTGACAAACGGCGCCCACGTATCCAGTATTGGCACAATCGCAAAAGAATTCGTCAGAATTTTGACGACAAACACCAGAGTGCTTGCAAGGATTGGGATTACAACGATCTACCATTTGACAAGTGTCGAAAATGACCTCGTTCTTACAACAGTACTCTTCCTCCTTCCAGTCAGTCGGCAATTTATAATTCCCGTCGATACTTATCATCCTCATACAACCAATGAAACCATTATTGCTCCCGGCGCCGGTCATACCGCCGATCAAATAAAACGATCCAGTCAACATATCGAGAAGACGCTCCGTTTTCATTGGCCGCCCATCGACATTTAAGATGAGAGAATTTTTCGCTATTGTCAAGATTACTTGATGCCATCTTCCATCGTTGAATTTTTCGTAGAAGTTATCCAGAATCGCAAATGGGTTATCCTTTGTCTTTATGTCGACCTTCAATTTACCCTCTTCCAGGTATAGCTGCGCAACAAAAATAAATTTAATTGCATTTACTAATTCAACTTCGTTTTAGGATTAATGAAGATGAAGACAACCTTAACATAGCCCGGAGTCGTAAATCGATGGTAAAGAATTATTCCTCGCTCTTCGTAAGTTCGAAATGCGAGAGAAACGTTCAGAGACGGTACACCCTCATAACCTTTCAGTCTGGCGAAAGATCCGGGAGTTAAAAACGTAACAGGTATCACCGGAGGTTCCGGACAACTATAAAGTGTATGGATTCTATGGTATCTCAGATTCTCATCTACGATGTCCATTTCCTTCATCTCGTGAATTATATTCGTCGAATTTAAAAAAAAATTTTCTATGCAACCGGTAAAATTCTGGTTCACTACCAAACCATCTTGCTTGTTGGGCACACCACCAATATAAAGCTAAAAAAAGAAAAGACATTCAATTCAAGTGCATCTAAGTAAATATTTGAAATATTTTACATTCGTTTAAAAAAAAAATTACTCACTTCTCTATTTAAATCCAGGCGATGAAATTCTCCTTTTATTCTACCCTTGATTAATATTCTATCGACAGAGAAGGAAATATTTTTTCTATTGCGCGAGATTAAGATATCGTGCCACATATTGTCGTCTAAGAGACTGCCAACCGACAGACTCGTCATAATACCGGACCCGAGATCGATATTAAGTAACATTCTATTGTCTCGTAATTGCAAGGCTATATAATCACCTTGCGTACCACGAGAATACATTAATACACCATCGGCATTATTTGTTTTAAAGCGGAAACGTATAAAATGTCTATCGGTTTCGATAGGCTCCCTTAGTAGATCCAGCCGTATGAGAGACGATCCGTTAAAGGCGACAACATCAGACACTGAAATAACAAATGATTTAGATTATTTTAAATTTATCGCATTTTTTAAATGGCATATTTAAAAGACAGGTACGTATAATCATTATTTCATACCGTATTCGCATCCGTAGAGTTCAACTCTCAGCGATATTCTGTCCCGCCATCGTGTTGGATTTATTCTTATCCATTGCGCGATTATCGGTACCTCAAATTTATTAAGCTTTATACTGTCCCCGTTTACATTACCTTTAAACATCTGTAGAGAGAAAGGAAATGAAAAAAAAAAACAACATTTTAATGATGCAATTCTACTATTACTAAATCAATATTTTCCGTTTTGTTATTAAAGTGCCAGTCAATAATTAATGCCGCGACAATAATGCAGAATATAAGTAAATTGCATGCATGCTGTAAGATAAAAGTAAATCCTAATAAAAAGAGTAACAAGTGTACAAAGAACTGTTAAAGTTAATTTCTTAAATTTACACGTTATTTAGGAACACTACTGGTCTCCAGACCAGTTTGAAAAGCCTATACATTAAAGGAGTTATCAAATTGTTTTGATGGCCCCTTAATTTGATTGCATATTACATGCTCAAACATTGAAATAATGATTATTGAATAACTTTTATCTCTCAATCTTTAATAAATGCAATGAATATCCCCTCTCAACCAATATTAATTACACAAACATGTACGTTAGTACAGCTAGACTGTTAGTGATAAGAGACGCGAAAGTGGATATATAATAATCCCACAAAATCTATAGATATAATGTCATTAAAACTCTCGAGAAGCAAAACATTTTTTTATTCTTTTTGATCAATTTCATACATTTTACTTCTATAATTTTTCTGTTTGGACGTTAAAAACATCCATCAATAGCTTTATCATTGAATATAGAATATTCGAAATTTATTCTATTATTCTCATGTCCAGAAAAAAATAAATTGTTTAACAATACAAAAGCACATGACACGGTCCGTTTATAATTTTAACATAAGAATTATTCTTCTCGATTATCATAATGACACTGTAACTATCTTAAATTTTTTAACCACAATAGCATTGATTAGAACAGAAGATTCCAAACAGTATCGTTCAAAACATGAAAGCTTTTTATACAGCAAAACATTTCGTTAATGCAATATTTTACAGTATTTCTACGAAAAGAGAAATAATTAAGAAATTTTATAATACGTTGTTACCAAAGTATATAGAAGGATAAAAAGAAATTAAATTTATTGTGCATTTGCTTAAAAATCGCACGATAGATCTGTCTAGAAAAGTTTTTAAATATACTAAATAAAAAGATAACTTCATATTACGATTTAATAGTATTATAACGAAAAAAAATATATATTCCAAGTATACATTTCTATCAATAATAATATTACATTGGCATAAAATATTTCTCATATATATATAATTTAAAAATGTTTATAAACTACATTTCTCTATATATGTAAATAGAAGAATTTTAGGCTCGATCCTTGAAGTTAATACCTCATCTACACCATCCTGGCTTTCATAACTGGCCCAAGCTTGACCATCATCAGAATATTGGATAATATATTCTGTCACGTATTCATTAGTATGAGCCCGCCCTCGCGTCGCAATGCTGCGTATCTGATATCTGTCCCCCAGCTCCATAGTAAGATGTTGATCGTAACTGCTAAGTACTGGTGACCACGTGGAATCTCCTGTAAAGCCCAGCTCCATGTCCATGTGTAAGAGAAGAAAGGTGGAAGCAAAGCGAGCAAACGGATTATAGGAATAGTTAAAGGATCATGAGTTTAGTTTATTTCGTGTATAACTCTTGTGCTAGTTAATCTGTTTTAATTATAGAACTATATCTCCAAGTAACCTTTGCACTCAATTATTATGTAAGATATTCTTTTCAATATATCTCACTTTGCATTCAAATGTATACATTTATGTGTGATGTTAGAAAAAATAATAAAATGAATATCGAAATGAGATAAAAGAAAAAATAATTGGTGCAAAGCATTCTCGTGTAAGTCTATATAAAGCACATCAAGATACTTACCAGTAACAAACCTGATTACATATTTTTTATTCGTGATATATAAAGTTTTATAAAATATATGTAAAACTCATATATTGTTCTATACACATAATTCTCATACAGATTATTACAATATTTGTCTACATAAGCGTGCATAAGCGAGCTTGTGTTATTAGCAATTTCACGCATATTAATTACCATGCCTCGTTAGAAGCAAAACAAGAATTAGAAAAATTAACACGACAGCGAGAACGAGTTTACCTTGGCGTGACCATCTTCTTCCTTGAAATCCACGTAATCGAGGCCATTAGTACCATAGCCAATACGATATTCCATAACGTATTCGTTCTGCAACGATCTGCCCTGAGTCCCCACGCCTGTGATGTTCATGACTTGGCCCAGGTCGATTATTAAATACTGACCGAAATCGGAGCTGCTAGCTGTCCATGCGTTTCCGCCTACACCACAACATTTGTGCATGCATGCAACTCAAAGTAAATTTAAAGGAGAGCGCTTACAAGTAAGGGGACAGAACATAGCCAAATATAATTAGAATTGATTGTAACAGTATCTTGCTTTTATATTCAGAGATTAATTTATATGATTGTACTAGAAACTATTATTGTGCTAATTCAAACTTTTGAAACTATAAAGTAGGATGCAGAACATTTTTTGTGCATATAAAATAATTTCTCTCAGAAATTAAATAACAAAATTCACAAGAAAAAAAGATGGATTAAATTTTTAACATAGAGAATTCATTAACACAATTACATCATATAGACACTTTCTAGAATCAAAATACAATCTTTTTTACATTTAAATTATATAATTTTTAAATTTTTGTGACAAATCAGATTTTTTCTGCTCTTATTTATAAAAAGATACATTAATGTTTATATTTATTTATAAATATAAAGTTACATTAATGTGTTTCTTGTAATTAAGCTGTATTGTAATATAAATATAGAAAGAGTTATATATATAAGATGTTTAAAGTTAGGTTAGGTTAATAAAAAGAAATAGAAAATTATATATTGTTTAACTCTTTATTATTTTGCAGTTAAATTAATATACAAAAAGTACTATCCACCTTTTGATATTAATCTATTGAAAAACGTTATCTCTTTTATATTAATATTTCAATATTATCTTCTGAATAGTCAATGAAGCTACGACTTTTCAGATTTAGCAAAATATTGAGTCGTGTACTGTGGATCTAATGGAAAGAGT
>NW_021850877.1:958017-1011481 GCF_003651465.1 Formica exsecta
AAAGAGTGGAACTGCATGCGATATAAGTTCATCAAAATTAATTATCTTAAACATGGTATTATGTAATCGTGATGAATTATCATTCTCTTGCAACGCTACGGCAACACAGTGTTGCGAATCGAGTAAAGTTTCTTCAAACAACCAATTTTGTTTAATCCCATTGATATACAAGACTGTATCGGTTGTGATTGAATCTTCGCTTAACTCCGAATTGGTTCGAAAATCAATACTCCTTAGATCAACAACAATCCCCACACCAAGTGCTTTAACATAACTCTCTTTTAATGCCCAGTGTCTGCAAAACATAGATATTTGTTCCGTTTCAGATTTTTCTGAAGCAGAACCTCTGATCTCTTCCCATTCGGCTGACGAAAAAGGTCTATTCATTAAACGAAAATATTCGGAGACACCGAAATCACATATTCTGTTCCTGGTATATTCTAATGTCATAACGTCTACTCCTAATCTTATATCCCTAATCTCGCCTGCTAAAACCGTATAAAATCCTTGATGAGAAACATTAAAACTTACAACAGCTGAATTATCTTTTAATACCGGCTTATTGTGTTCAGTTCTAACAAAAACAATTTTGTCATATGAAAGATCCGTGTACTCATTTACAAATTTTCTCATTAATAATCTACCTACAAGGGAAGCTCTAACATCTTTACGAAATACGAATTTTCCTAGCCTAATCTTTTCATCGTTTTGTAAACAAGAAATTGCATATTCAAATTCTCGCTTGCTCGGATTCCATTCTTTCCAATTAAATGCCCACCGAATAGCTGACGACATTTTAAAAATATTGGTGCTATGCATAACCAGTGTCAAATTAGTTAATCAGTTTGCACATCCCATATACTCTTTGTCTTTATGACTAGAATTGGTGTATTCTTAAATTCTCTCTGATTATAAAAACAATTTTTTGCAAGATATATCGTTTGAGATAGTCTCCAGGTTACTTGTTAGGGGATCCACCTGAAGCAAATATAAATTTATTATACTGGTTTATTGTTTGTGATCCAAGAAATCATATTATTTATCATCTAGTATTTGTCTTTAAACTGCTATTAATAAAGATAAAGATAAGATGAGTATAAAAACTTGAACAATGAATCATAGATGGCATATATGGGCTCACTTAATTCTCATAATTGAGTCTGATTATCATGGTAGACAGTGTCCATCGACACCAATTAGATTCTTTAACTCTTACCAGAATTCATTGGAAAATATATAGTATTAGCAGAATCATTTGAACTATTATTAATGCAAACAGAAGCAAATATATAGTGCACAATATAGATAACAATAGATTTCATAAGAATAGAGAGCAAGCAACAAACTACTACTGATATAATAACTATATGCTATATATAAACAATTGTACAATAATTCATGTCTAAAATAAATGTGAAGACGCATGAAAAGAGAATAGAAATTAAAATACTTGAGTGTCTTTTCTTACCATTTAGCCTGGCATTCTTTGGACCTCTTTCAGGCAAGGAAGAGGTTGCTGTTATTTGAGCTCTGTCCAAAAGAGGAATGTAGCATTCGTCGTCATCTACGACAGATTGTAATTTTGTTAAAACATTTGCTGATTTTTGTCATATCTTTTTATACAAAAATGTTTTTTTTTAATAAAATATAAATATAATGACATGAAATTATATATATATATATATATTCACACACACACACACACACACACACACAGTTGTTGTTTAAATAACTATATTTCAATGACTGAAATAAAGCAAAATATATAAAATGTGATGCTTTCAGAATTGAATTTTAATGAAAGATACACTTCTTATTATGACAAATATATATCAATTATGGACTCTACGTACATATATTAATATATTGTATGGTATATATAATATGTATATAAAAATACTGTTTTTTTATAACAAATATACGAACAGAAACGAAGAAAATGATAATTATAAAACGTTGTAATATATAATCTGTATTACGAAATAAAATAAAACGATAGACTTGCCACAAATATGCGAAGAATATAGCGTAATCTAACATGTGTAACGCAGCATTATGCATTTACTCGCATGCACGCCATGTTACATCGAAATGGGCTTGGTCATGCCAGGAAGTTGCGCGATAACGATTATACATGCTAATAAAATACTTACAGGCAAATGAGCTTGCCGCCACGGCGAAAACATATACGAGACACCTGAGAGCGGTCATCGTACCATCGCCTTGCACTGCGAAACGTCTCTAGCCTTCAGAAAATTCTTAATTGATGGGTCGCTCGCCAGTGGGTTCGGTAAAAATGACGAAATGCCACTCACACGCCAGTCCGTCCAACGCTTCGTAATCGACTTCGTTGACGATTGAGAGAGAGACTATTTATTCGTCACTTCTATATTCACGGATCACCGATAAATGTACGTCGAGAAAAAATATATATCGAGAAAATTTTTTTTTTTTTTGTTAACTTATGATCCGCTCCTTAAATTCTTGCAGCACAACAACAGTGCGCGCCAATGCACACTGAAGCACGCCAATGACGCGAATCAACTCATCGAATGACGTGATCCGATGAATGCCGCGCCTCTCGCGTCGAATATTTCCGATGTATCGAATTATTCATTCGACGCTGAGTTCGGACCATAGACATAGTATACCTAGACCGAGTGTTGAGGAATGGGAGCCGAGGTGCACGTAGAAAAGGACATACTCTGTTTCGTGCCCCTTGTCGGACTCTGTATTAGTAAAATGCCACGGATACTAGATGTCACTCGCGTCCACTTTACGTTTAAAATCTTCGCGATCAACGGCCAAGCATCGACGGTCAACAGATCTTTCCTCATTTCGGTAATTAATCGTATGTATATAATTATTATTACTATATATTTACACGAATGATCACTGTACTTAAAAAACGCAACACAAAAAAGAAGTTGCAACTTTTTTATCCGTGACAATATATTCGCTTTCTCATATTCGAAATCTCACGTCGATCTCTCCTTAATCAATTGTTTGTTGAAAAAGCTTTTTTTATTAATAATAATTGAATAAAACAATATTTACTTTAATAAATAAAAACAAATACTTATTACAAATGAATGTATGAAGAATCGATTCTTTCGTTATCATATATCATTACATATATCCACAGTATATTTTTATAATATAGTAAACATACACACAATAATAAATCTTTTAAAGAAGATGTAATATCACATGTTTATTACAGACAACTTGTCATTTTCCTATTCTAATTCATTTCTTTTGTAGGAATATATAATCTTATCTTTCCTGTGGGCACGCGAGAGATGTGGAAGCGGAAGTGGCAGCAGCGGCATCAGCAGCACTACTCTTTCTAAATTTGGAAGACGACACATCCGATTCGCTTGAAATTTCTGCGTTTTGTTCTTGCGTATTATTTAAAGAAGCGATTACAATCGAATACGGCGGAGGATTTTCGTATTTGTCTTCGTCGGATACTCGAGGAGATGTCGATGTCGTTGTTTGCGTAGTCACCACGGACGTGTAGGACGGTGGTAAATCTACATGCAGGTGAGTCCGATACAATTCCATCTGTGAACAAATATATGTGAATGATAGGGATTGTGTTAGAATTTTATGCGTTTATAAAACGTGCATACAATTATTTGCACAAGATATATATCTTGAAAAATAATTAATTCGACATAGATATCATATTAAATACCTCTCTGCGATTAGCGGCCGTGATACTCGAGACAGTCCGAATCGCTGCTCTTCTTTGCTGCTCGATTAACATTCTCGCATTAGTCTTCTTCACGTTGTAAGCGGTATAACCACAGATAAATAAGAAGAGCAGCGTCAGTACCATCAAAACAATCCACATGTATTCCCATTCTAATAATATCGAAGCTACCATTGCTATCGTCACCCATGCGATCAAGAGAGTAGCCAGTGTTCGACCGGAACAATCCGCGTCCTGAAGAATTCGTATTTTAAACATATTTCTCCAGTAGTAGAGATTTACTTTGTCTAAAAAGAAACGCGTACTTGTGTGGAATATCTATTTCTGTTTTTATTACATACTTATATGTTTATCTATCTTAATGATATATAACAGATAATCACGGTTCGACAAAAAATTGCCATTATTTTTATTTACCCAATAGAACATAAGAAAAGAATATTTTATATATGTATACGATAATCATTTTATCAGATTAGAAAAATATTGTATTGATTGTTGTTATTGGTTGTTGTTATTGACTGTTGTTATTGGTTGTGTTGATAGTTTATACGAGCGTTATTAAATTATTAACAAAAGAAAAAGATATAATACATACCAAGAGGATCAGAAAGAACATCCTGAATACAATTTAGAAAAAATTATTCTTCCTTGAGGTTGTTATTAATCGACCGGTTTATCTCATCAACGATATACTTATCTATGACGATAAAAACAATATCGAGCTGATACATAAAGTACCGCTTTCCATATTTCGTTTGCATACTTTTGTTAATACATTTTTAGAAATTCAATTATTTCAGAGCAAGATACGTTAATTAACGTTGTGATCACATTTCCCTGAACGGTATTCATTAGTGAAACGTCGAGACATTCACATTATTTTATATCACTTAGTGTTGCGTAATAAATCGAAAATATAAAGACATTCAAAACTATGTCAACCCATGTCGTTTACACGGTTCTGTGATCTCAATCGTTCCAATATCGAAGACAAAAAAATACGTGTACCGATAAAAAAATCAGTTTTTTAAACGTTAAATTCATGAAAATCACATAAGCACCTTTAGCAATCTATGTGCGATTGAACAAGCCGTTTCATTGATCAGAAACACTGAAAAATAATTTAACGGGATTGGAATGTAGCGTCAAAGTTAATGACATTAATAACCAAATTCGTTTTAGGGTCGAAACAGAGAAAAAAAGCGACTCGAGAGATTTTCGCTCTTTTCGCGCAAAAAACACTTGTCACTTGCATATAAAAATCCTGATTGCCACTCTCAACGCGATAATGATGAAATCACACGAAAAGATACTCGGACTTTATTTTTATTACAAAATTATATCCGAATGAGAAAGTATTTAGGTAGTTCCGTAGTTCTCCGTTGGCCTCTGTGACGTTAACATTTAGTGAACGGTAAGACTTCCCACCGCGACGAGACTTTACGATAGCTATGCGATAAACGAATAAAAATCCCCCACTGTCGCTTAATGTATTTATCATACGCCATTGACGCGCATCGTTTATGCGCAGATAAGAATGATAATATGTATGATCAGCTCTTAAAATTAGAAAATAATGTAACGCGGCAAAATAAAAAAATTGATTGTGTTACAAAACATATGTATATATATATCGCAATTAAGTCGTATATTTTGTCAGGTAGCCGTATCGATTGAAACATTTTAGCTAAGGATACAATATGTATAATTTTCATTATATATTCTACATTGTGATGCGCGATATATTCTATACAGTATTGATGCAATGTCTATTTAATGTTGAAAAACAAACTCGAGAACTATCATTTGTGAGATGTTGCGCGATATGAGCATATAACGCAGCTTTCTTATCTTATATATCCGTATATGTAATGTAATGCCTAAACAGCGAACTTAGAGTTGTGCGTTAAAAACGAGAGGACGAACGAAAATGTTGTGCTTTTTTTCAACGCGTCATCCATTTACGACATATGTCTGTGTTAAAAAAAGTACATTTGATTTTTTTTTTTTTGTTCGTATACAATATACACGTGGCATTGAACGCGTGTATTCTATTCAACGCGTCATCCATTTTCGACATATGTCTGTGTTAAAAAAGTACATTTGATTTTTTTTTTTTGTTCGTATACAATATACACGTGGCATTGAACGCGTGTATTCTGTAACAGATTAATTCTACGAAATGTACAAAAAATTCTCAACGCTCAGTATCACAATTGTTAGTCGTATTAAAAAAGATGCATAATGTCAATCAGGGTCCAAATAGATAATCGACACTCGATAGAAATTTGTATTAAATATTCGCCGGCGATCGTATCATAATCGCATTGTATTTTATTGGTACACAAAAGATATAATGACCATTTGGACCGCGATTAAGATCTTTTTTTTTCGAAACCGTCTTTCTTTTCTCCGTTTTTTTTTCAGTCTATTATTTTTATGCGTTTATAACCACTCCCTAAATATATCATAAAGTAATACGACCCACGTATTTGCTATGGGTTCGTTTTACATATATTAGCATGGAACAAACGATATCGCGCTAATTTCTTATTTTTAGATGAAAAAATAATAAAGAAGCTATTAAGTAATTCTAAGCGAAATTGTTTACAAATTTTCTAGAACATGCCAAGTATACATCCTGGACCGCTACAACGTGCTGGATTGGTAGAAAGAGAGAAAAAATCGTTTGAGCAATGCATCGAGAGAATCAGCTGTTTTCCCGACGAGAATTCACGGAGATAAGACGTCGAATAGAAGGAACAGGATCGAATTGATGGCATTGTCGGTTTTGAGCCTTTTTCTAAGGTAATAATCGAGGATTAAAACGTCCCATGTGTAATATTATGCCAGAAGGGTTGTGTCGAACGAAATATAAGAAGGGCCTGTCGAGCTTTAACCTCGGTCTCTCCGACAATCCGGAGGGCTGTCTTTTCTCTCTATAGAACCGATCCATACGCGACTGGTCCGCGTAGAATGAATCCATGTGGTCCTCTTGCGAAGATATTATGCCTCCGTGTCTCGACGCGTCGTTCTCAGCGATATTACCGAAATTGTTGGTGTCTTCCGTTTGTCGCCTGATACTTCTTCTTAATGGGCTCGCGGGATACGTTTCTACATGATGCCGACCGCTAAGAATATTTTCATCACCACAGGTACTGAACAGGTTCATCTATAACAAAAATTTATAAAATATTATGGATTATCGTGTGTATATATATGTAAATGAATACAAGAAATACGTATATCGAGCAGATATATATTTACCTGCAATACATCGGCCAAATAGAGACGGTGACCTACGCCATTGATTCCCTTGAAATCGGCGTTGCCCGAGAAGAGTTCGTCGAGACCCATTCTCTTCAAGGCAGCAGTCGCGTTGACGACAGATCTATGACTGAATTTAGGCACTTGCAGCTCCAAGCCACTTCGCGGTATTAGGACCTTGAGGAGCTTGTTCCAGGTTCCATCGCGGAAGGCGCTTCTAACGAGACGCTGCTCGAGGCGATCCAGCGTGTCGCCGGGTGCGGTGTGACCTTGCTGACCCGGCAACACGAAAATTGTGGAAACCAATTTGTCGCTTCCGCCAAGAGCGACCACGGTAGCGTCAATGCTGGGCTCGTAGCCGGCTAAGATACCTGATCGCCAAGTCGTAGCTGGGACCGGCACAAGTTTCCTCTGCCTGACAGCCGGCGAAACCGCAAAGTATAATTCGCCATCTCTACCGACGGAACTGGTTAGAGTGCTATTGCAATCGGTCTGAAATACATTGGCGGAGAGCGCCGCCAGCGGTGATCTGAGCGGGACAGTGTTCGTCTTGACAAAATCTTTGATTCTACCACCCGTCTGCTTTCTGACCAACAGATTCGTCCTTCTGCGAACGAGATCGCTGATGGTAGCAAAGTTTACCTCGGCTACGAGGCCCTCGTAAAATTGTTGAGCCTGCTCCTTGTAAAAGGGCATAAGCTTCCTGACCTTCATCTTATCGGCGAAGAGCTCACGAACGAAGGCGGCGTTTGCGATACCTTGACTGCGGGCCAAGCTCACTGTGTCGGTTATATTTTGGAACACCAAGTGCGGATTGAACGTAGCCACGTCGTCCAGTCCGAGCACCTCGTTCATTTGATCGGACGTTGGTCCACGCGCGCCCAGGAAGATCATTGCCAGCAGACTGGTCATACCGAACGGCGACAAGGCCAGCGATCTCGCAGTACTTAGACCTTTATTGGTAGCTACCCAGAAATTGAAGGCTAGCTCATTGCACAGTCGGGCGAAGTTGATGATATCGGTGCTCGTGTGTTTTATAGTGACATCTAATCCGCTCGCGCTTTGCGACGCATCCCAGAGCGATAGCACGGATTGTGTCGAAGTTAGCTGGTCCTGCTGATCTGGCTGATGAGTTACCCCTGTTTCGTCTCCCGATAAACGAATTGTGGCACTCTCGTTTTCCGAGTTGGACGATGATTGAGTCTGGACATTATTGACCGGTTTTCTCAGCGGCATCAGCGGCTTCGTCGGTGAGGTTTTTTGCGATATAAGTGTCCATTTGTCTTCCGCATTCGCGTCCGTTTCGGTCTTCGAGACTTCAGACTTCTCCAACGGTTTATGACCAACCGTAGGCTTTGACATGATCGATGGCGGTGTCGATAGCGGCAAACGCATTACTTCCGGCTTCGAAGAATTCTCGGAGTGTTTCACAGACGCGGGTTTACTCTCTGTATTATTTGAATTAGTCTGCAATGTCGACGTGTCCTTTGTTGATGAAATATTCGTATTGACTACCGACATAGTCTGTGTCACATTTTTATTATTTTGATTCAATGTGTTATTGGCAGAATTCAAATTGTTTGCACCATTAATCAGATTTGATTGAGAAAGTTCTTCCTTCTTCTCGCTTGCATTCCCTGGTAATTTCTGCGTCACAACTTCGATAATAGGACGATCGGTATTCGCATATTCTTGAATCGATAGAGAAGACGAAGAATTATTGTTATTGTTATTCACATTATTTTTATTTTTATTATTAGTTGTGTTACTAACGCGATTTTGCAAAAACGTAGAATTGACAGAATTTCCATCTGACATGGGGGCATTAGACGTAACGTTCGAAACAACGGTATCCGTCGTGACATTATTAATATATTCGTGTGAGCTATAGAACTCGGAATTGGAATCATTAGCGGAGTGAACTGCAATAGTCTCCTTTGTCGCTGACGAAGTATTCAAGAAAGATTCATTCTTTTCGCCCAACTTTTCTATTTTTGGACTACTCTCCGCGTGTACCGAAGCGTTTACCGAATTTTTGATATTACTCGCGTTAGCCGAATCAATTAATTCAATTTTTACAGGTAATTGTGGTAATTCGAGACTCTCGTCCGTCCTTACAACGGGCGCTTCTGTCGTTTTCACCTTTTCCTTGTTTTCTGTTTTCTTTTGATTATTAATTGTATCGAGCACAGCTGTATTGATACTTAACGATTGCTCAGAATTTGCAGTGACAACTTCTGCAGTAATTGTACTCAGTCCAACGCTGTCCTTTGATTCGTCGCTAACATTCGCGAATTTGTTTAATGAAGTGGATAAAGATACTTTCGTAGAATCATCGATACTCGGTTCATTACTGTTTAACAGTTTAATTGGTTTTAATGTATGATCTGACTCTTTCGTCTGCATGATAGCATGATAGAATTCTAACGTGCCGTTTCTAGCCGGATCCGTTACTGTTTTTTGCGTTGACGTTTGAATAATATTTTTCTCTTCCTGATACTCATTTACATTAAATTCTACAGTTCCTTCGTGCATCTTAGTGATACTTTCGGTGGATTCTGCAAACTTCGTCGTGTCACTCGATGCATTTTTAGCCATTTGATTCTCGCTAGTCTCTTCGATGGACGATCTTTCCGACGTGCTCGTTGCAAATCCGGCGATAAGACTACTCGCTAAATCACTAGCTACAAAATTCGTCGTGTCACTCGGTAAACCGATCGGCTCAATTGCAGGAGTACTAGGCGGTAGAGGTGCATTATTCAATACTTGATCGATAGCGGACACTGGATTGCTCAAATTTAAGTTTGCGAAAACATTATCGAAATTTTCGTTGGTCAGTTTATTCAAAGATTCATTCGACGCAATTGTCGACTGCGTTTTAGATGCTACATCAAGTACTGTCGAAGTGACAGGTAAAATATCTTCTGGTAATTCTATAGTTTGGTCGATAGCTTGTTTCTCCAAAGGCAATACGTTAATAGCAGTGGTGGTTTCGAGAGTCGCGAGAGTCTTGGTCTGATTTCCTGGCGAACCGTCGTAAGTCTTTTCGAGCTGAACCCATATGGTCGAGGAAGACGTCGTTGATTCCGTCTTTGTACTGACCGATCCAATATTCGATTCAGCTGGCGTCGTGGTTAAAATATTATTAACCGTTACTTCGTTATTCGTCGTTTCGGTTTTAATCGAAGCTTCCGATGTTGTCACCGTAGTCCAAGAGTTCGCGGAAGCATCATTGATTGATTCTCTATTTATTGCATTGACAGGCCGTTGAGTAATAGTGTAGTCAATAAACCTAGTAGTAACGTCTTGTGACGGAATTTCTGTAGTAACGGTTACGTAAGTTTGCGTACTAACGCGTTCGACATTCGTCTCGTTTGTGTTGTAAGACATAAATGTATCTGCACTCGCGATCGTGGGTTTATATGAATCAGACACGTTGTGCCTCCGATCGTAATTAATATTCATGATCGATATTTCCGGCGGCATCTCGTCCGATAGAGATAATACGACGGGTCTTACTTCCGAAACTTGATTCATTACATTCGAAAAGGAATCGATCAACTGCGTGGGTAGCGGTTCCATCAGTCCTAAAGATTGGATCTCAGTTGGAGATTGAGAATTGAGATAATTTTCTGTGTACGTTGACGTAACCGGACTTAATGATTCTTTCGTAACCATTGAGGAACCTTCATCGCGATGATAATCCGTATACAGCAAAGTTGGAATAGTCGAGGCCTCGATTGTCGAAGCGCTGGCGAACGTAGATGGTGACTGCAACACGATTTTGTTAGACGCAGCTTCCTCGGGTTTTATAGACACGGATGCGTGAGAAAGTGGTTCCGAGATAACGCTATTAGCTTGTGAGATTATTTTATCATCATTGTGCGTTACGTTCATTTGAGATTCTTTCGTAATCTCGGGTATGAATGAAAAATCCTCAGATTGTTTCGTATTGTTCTTATTCTGTATAAGAACGTAACTTGCATTCGAGAAAGAAGAGATCTTGTCAGCCACATTGGTCACTTCGACAGATTCATCGTACGTTACAGCCTGCTTTGTATCGACAATAGGAAGATTCGTCGATATACTCGGTATAATCGTCGAATAAATCACCGGAATTTTTATTTCTTGACTTGCTTGGTTATCAGGATTTATAGTAGTCTGTTTTGTGATATCTACAAGATGCGTATCTAAGCTCGCCGGTTGCGAGAATGTTGTAGCTTCAGGTACTTCCGACAGAGTTATCTCGATAAATTGTTCCGTTTGATTAAATCCTTCGGTCTGAGTGGACGGTTGAGCGAAACTGGCGGCACCGATATCAGCTGCATACGAATCAGTCTGACTTGTTTTATGAGTACTCTCAACCGGAATCACACTAAGCATTTGGAAGATCGGACTTTCAGTAATGGCGGAATGCAACGTAGATAATTTTTGTTCCGTCAAAGTGATAACTGGGACTGGAATCATTGCTTTCTCCGTGATAGCATCGGGCGCCGATGTCTGCTGCGAGTAATGATTAAGTGGCAATTTCTCGCTAGGCTGCATGTTATTCGTAAAACCAGCGTAAACATTCGTCTGAATGTCTGACATCGCCGGCTTTTTCGTCGTCGGATCTTTCAGAGTAGTTCTGATATTCATCGCGCTTTCAGTCGACAACGCTTCTATCTTTTCTGTTGTAATCTTATGCAATAATTGATTAGATTCACTGCTTGGAGAAATCGCATCTGTCTCGCCGGACAGAATGGAAGGGAGAATGTTGCTCCATTCGACGTTTGCGTGTTCTGGAATCTTGGGTATCGAACCCGTTAAGATCGGTGGCTTGTCGAGTGCGCTCTTCAACACATTCTGTACCTTCTGTACTACATCCATGACCTAAAATGCGACGTGATATGTGTTAAATCCATAAACGAAGACATGACAGCTCCGTTAGCTCTAAACTGGTTATACATTCTTGTTTGTGTCCCATTTATATTTAAATGATCATCTGATTTTAGCATAAATCTATAAAATGGATATCATATTTTTTCGTCAAATATTCAATTTGTACAAAAAAATTTCATTTAATTATATTTAGCAATTGAATTAGCATTTCATTAAATGTATGTTTTATCATATCTAAATATTTCATTATTTGCTTTTATTTACATTTCTAATCAAAATACTTTATTTTAAGTAAAATATATAAAAAACGTATGCGGCGCGTGCGTGTATTTGTGCTGTTTGGTGTGTTGTGTTGTTCTATCTATTTTCTATTTACAGATAAGAGAAACAAAAGACGAGAGAGAAGAGATGGAAAATCGTGAATCGACCTTTTTTCCGCCCGTGAGAACATCATCGGCTTTTTGAGGTTCTTGTCTGTCTATCGCGACGTGATCCGCACCACCTGCAGCGATGAGACCTTGAATTTCCTGAGCGGTCATCTGCCGCGTAATCATATCACCTTTGTCGTTGTAAGTATAAAACTGAAACTTGTCGGGCCGCAAAAGTCCAGCCGGTGAAGCGACCAGTTTGTGGCTGGACTGCGTGTTGTTTTTGCCATTCGGAGGATGCACGCGTTTGTTGTAGTCCTGACGGAACATTGTGGAAGTAGCTACGCTGTAAAGGCACGAAAATCCGTCCAGAATATTATCGTAACTTTTGCTTTATATATTCAGCTACTCGAATATATATATATAAAAATCCTATTTATTGTTAGATATGGAAAATTGTATCTAAATACGATTTTTATGTATATTTCAACTGAAACGTATATAACAAAGATACGAAATAGATTAATGTGCATCGTGTATTTTTCATCTGGAAAATTATTTATTTTTTAATGAGCTTGTTTTTAAATTTAAATGCATACTGATAAAAAGTTGTGATAGTAAAGGTGTATCAGCAAGGATTTTCCTGTGAATTGATAAGGACGAAAAGTTCAATGCGCGCATATAATTTTCCTTAATTAGTCTATTCATTAAGAACACCGAAGCTGTCTGACAGCTCGGGAACTAAACCGCGATGCCTTTAATAAGAGCCGACCGTGCTTTTCATGCTTTTCCTTTTCCGCATTCTCTGTCTTGTTTTTCCCATGCAAGGCGCGATTTCTATCTACACACTCCTCGTTCGTATTATCTTACGTCGTCTTTATGTCATCCGTCCGTATGAACTTCACGAGAAAAGAACTTAGAATTTAATTCTAATTTCATACATATACGTACATAAATTATATTAAAATATTTTAAACTTACCCCTAAATCGATGTATATACACGAGATTTACAATTTATATAAAAGCCATAAGAAGATTTTTTTGTGATACTGACCTAGGATCAAATGTATTCACAGGTACGTGCGAACGTTCATCATGAGACGGTAAAGGCGCACTTAATTGCAGGTTCATCAAAGATACGATTAGTGCTGGCAATAGCCAGCGTAATCGTTGCAGCAACATGATAATGTTCGATTTTCTGAAAACGGAAAGATATTTCGAGATTGTGAAGATAATATAGTCGCATTTTATTTTATTACATATCACTCCTGTTATTAGCTCTTTTTCTTTATTTGCGATGCATTCTGTGCAAGAATGTTTATTAAAGAAGTTTCAATAGAGAATATAATTTTCAACACATTTAGAGAAATAAATTGAACGATAAATATTTATATGATACAAGATACATAGATAAACCACAACCGGGCAAAAATCATGTCATAACAACGTGCGAAAAAAAGCAAAATGAAGAGAAATAAGGCATTGAACTTTTTAATTTCTTATTGATTGTTATATATACATATTATTGATCTTAATTTTTTGATCTTGGCTTAATTACTTTTATACTTTGCATTATATATAAATTTGAATGATGACTATTATGTGCAATTAGCGTATGTTTGGCCTCTTCAGAAATCTTGTTTATATATTCATAAGAAAATTGTGAATATTTTTTTCTCTTCTTTCCTTTCCCTTTGTAAACTTATAATTCTAGATTATCTCCCAAGAAAGTAAAACTTAAACTTTATCTCTTAAAAATTTAAACTTAGCTTCTCGTAAACACTCACATTTTGAAAATCAAGATAGACTCCTTGAAAATGTCATTTAATCCTATCGAGAATTAATTACCATCAATAACCCCGGTGTCAATAACTCCGTGATCGCGACGTTTGAAAACTTGACACTGAACACACCAATTCGATGTGACACAATCAACTCGTAATAATCAACAAAAGGAAAATGTTAGGCAAGTTTTTGACGAGTGTTCGACTGACCCTCGGTGTTCGATTCTTTAGCGCGAGACACGATAATCAAACCCTTTTGCTCTCTCTTCTTTCGCGTCTGTTCGTTCTCTCTTTCTCTCTTTCTCCCTCTATGCTTCCCTTCTTCCCTTCTTCGTTAAGGGATCAAGGACGTTTGGCAGTTGAAACTATTTTGCCGTCGACCTTGCTGGTCAGACTGTAGCCGGTGTAGCGACCTCGGCGAAGATTACGGAGCATGTACCATGAACTCCTCCCTTTTCTTTCTGTGCAGGTCCTTTCTCATATACTCCCTCCGCACTCGCTTGACACTCCGGCGTGATTCTCTTCCTATGCCACTTGTTCGCTTCTGCCGTCTTATACCCTGGATAAACACGTACTGCAAGGTAGGATCCTTCGCTGGGACGAGCGCAGTGGAACAAGAGGCAGAAGAAATAAGGAGGGGAGACGGCTCCTGAAGGGTAAGACAGAGAAAGGATTCGCCTCTCTCGCCTCTCGCGATAGTCGTCGGATGGAGTGGATTACGCGGAAACAGGTGACCGCGCGTACGTGCGCGTGGCACATACGCGAGCATTTTTTCTAACAGATCACCTTCCATTCGAGTATAATCGAAAATGACATAAAGATTATGCAAAAGCGTTAGAAGACATTGCTACCGCGCACACTGGGAAAAATTGGCAAAATTTTCTCAAGAGAGTTCATCGTCCTCGGTAATATACATTAGAAGGAAAAATCGTGTGCATCACGCGATTTACCTCCCTTTAATAAAAAAAAAAAAAGGATAGAATTTTGGATGATGAGCGCGACGAACGTTACAGGAACGCCGGTCGGAGCATTTGACGTAGCCCACATCGCAGAGCCGCTATGAATTGTGCTCTCCGGAGATCGCCGGAGAGACATAGCGAAATGAGGTAGCCATCCATATTTTTTTTGAAACGATGAACGCAACGTAAGCCAAGCCGACGATTCACAGCGACGATTAACGGTACATCGACCGAATGAGTCGCATACATGACGTACTAAATTGTGAAAGAACCAGTAATGGGCCGTGTGAATGGATACCACAAAAATGCGGCTTTCGGGGGGAGAGGGGAAATCTTTTAAAAGAGATTTTATCGAGCTAAATTATGCCATTTCTTCTTCTCCCTCAACGAGACGAGTTGACCAACGTCCGCCGATCTCGTATCAATCGCACTCTAACTCATTCATGAACGAATAAATCGTCCGAGGCTTGGCATAGATTTCGGATCCTCCAATATCAATCTTTTTCTAGGAGGGAGCATTTTTTTCGACCTTACTAAAACTTCCGTTCGCCAAAACTAGGCGATCAGGCCGAGTTCCAAGCCGCACGAGAGCAGGAGACGACCCGAAACGATAGATAGATTTAGGTTTGACAGTTGATCACGCGAGAGAAGATGAACGAGCTCGCGCTTGGCAAAACCCGTTTCTCGCTTCTCGCGCGACTACGTCTGGTTAAGTTTTCTGTGAACGTCGAACATGCACGGGTTAATAAACAGCCGTCCCACTTGCACGGACTGTCCATCCGTAACCCACTGTTTACCAAGACAACGGTACCGCGCCGCGCCGCGCCGGATTAAGGCTTATCCAACGGTTACCTATCGACAAATTCGACGTCGGGGTTGGGAGGAGTAGCACGGGAAAGGGGGACGCGAGAACGAAACGATGGCAATAATTCACAAATCCCCGACCTATTTTCCTCGCCACCGATTTCACATCGCTCTCACCGATCGATTCACGAATCGATTCGACATATTCGATTTATCCTAAAATTTTTCATTTTTTTTCCACGGAAACTCGATTAATTCGAAATAAATAAAGAAAAGATCGCGCGCGACTTTCTTAGGGAAATCTAAGTAAAATGATCTTTAGGCCAGTACGAGGTACAGAGATAATGATACGCGATACAAACATTAAAAGTATTCTCACGGTATTAATTTCGACCTTTACCCAAGTCTCGATTAATTCTATCCTTTTGAGAAAGCAATAATTTACTTTTCAATTATTACTATAATTTCAAACATCATTTCTCTCTTTGACGTGACGCATGCGAGGGTATGATAACGGGTGGAAAAAGAGGAAAAAAATACAAGTTCGCCTCCCGGGTGTATGTACCTACTTATGAGAAATTCTCAGGTACGTGAGAGATTCTCCAGAGAGGTGTCACGCTCGGCTGAGCTAACACGACATTCCAGATTACGTAGCTGGAATCGTTGCTCCGAAGGGAGCATCGTCCGGAAACGACTGGCGTAATCGCCCCCTCTTTTTCTTACGTAGCGAATCTAATGTTATAATAGGAGTATTAATTAATAATTTACGATATACGTGTAAATTCTACGATTATAGCTGTTTATATTTAATTTAATGCGAGGGAGAAACATTCGCTATTGATATATATTTTATATCATATTATATTTCTCATCTCACTCCTCTTAAGGGGGGAAGCCTTACAGAGTGAAAAATTGGCTCGTATCCGGAAATTGATCACAGAGCGTATGCAAACATAATTTTTTAAATTATACTTTCGTGTTCTTACCCTAACAATTTTGTAGTATCGCTTCGGTTACTCGGAAAGTTGGAGTAAAAAAAAAAAAAGAAAAGACCAACGGATCGTAAACTATTTCGATGTAGAAACGTTTCGATAATTGGCGTATTGATCATTGGTATGCATTATAAATTGCGTTAAAGGCAAATTCGAAAAGGTATATTCCATAGGTATTCGCGTTTACTATTCAAAGCGGAACACCTCAGTCGAACACCGGTCAGCTCCGCTAGTATAAGAGCGAGCGAAACTTGGGGAATATGTTTCTCGACACATATACACTGGAGAATGTACCACTTTCTGACACATAACAGTAGTATATGCGGCACACGATGAGTAGATGATGATCTCTCTCTCTCTCTTTCATAGAAATACAAAAGACATAACGGTCTCCTCGCCGTTGTCCCATCGTGTTACGAATACGTGCGTATCCGAATCACGCGCGTCCAAAAAATCTGATTTAGTTACGCGTGCGGGATATAAAAAGCTATATTACCGGGTATATTACCATTCGCATTTGTTCACGAATTCGAGACGCGTGTCTCTCTGGTTTGCACGCTCGTGCGTCCAGGCGAGACGGCTTATGAACCGACCGAGATTATACCAGGAATACTAGGCAACGGGGACATCCTGTAAGGATAAACCCAGTCCCGGTTGATCATTCCAGAAGGAGAAGTCGACGCTCGCGCGTGTGACTTCTCGTATAAAAATTTATTCATAGTTAATAATATTAAAGAAATATTTAAAATAATGATCATGAGAGGAAGGAAAGAGTAAATTGTCTTTAAAATATTTACAACTACAAATATTAAAAACTACTCGCTATTTTAATATAGGAGTGATGAGCGATCAAACACGATGAAGAAAAGTGATTGCAAAATGGGAGATGAGGTTGAAATGTTACGAGAGACTCGATTTGTCGGTGGAAGCACTTACGAAGGGTCGTGGGATGCGATTGATAAAACCGGCGTCGGCAGATATGTCACACCTTACAGTTAATTAATCTTAACTGATTTCAATATTAACTCTGTTTTTTTAATTATTTTTGCATTATAAAAATATTTCAAATTTTATAATTGCAACAGTAGTTTAAACAGGCTGAGAGCAGCCGTGAAAGTCAATTAAAAACTAGTTAAAAATTAATGATCATCAGTTAATAAAATTAATGTCCATTAGTTAAATATTAATGGTCAATCAAATAAGATTATTACCTGTAATATACTTGTAGGATCGTAAAATGCATCAACATCAATTAGTGCAAACCAATCTTATGTATATTTTAGAAGTTGTATTAGAGGGAGAATATCGGAATGGCATGCTTCATGGCTGCGGAAGTATGTATTGGCCACGTGGACAGGTAATAGATAGTACCTGGAATCATGGAAAAATGGAACAGCAAAAGCGTTATACGTTCGCGGACGGTTTATCATATCGAGAAAATGAATGGGATTATTGTACATTTCCTGATAGGCGGTTAGCACAATTCTCGAATGGCGAAAATTTAAATAGAAGTTCTATATACCCACATTATTCTTGCATCTTTTCTCTTATAAAATATTTTAGATTTTACAATTGCATAGTAAACGGATTGAGACCAGCCGGAAAAGTATTGAAAACTAATGACCAACCAACTAAAATTATTCCTCTGTTCTGCTACGATACCGGTGCCGGTATATTCGATCCATACAAGAATTGCATAAAATCATATCGTAACTGCAAAAAAGTAAAAATACACTGTTCAATAATAATAAAGTCAGAAATGCTACTCATATACATATATCTATTCTCGCGAAGTAAATAGTAATAGAATAATAAAAATTATGAAGATACTCAACATTCCAAAGACTATAGAAAGTAAATGGATCAAACAAAATTGCCGAAAAGGCTGGTCAGAACCGACAGGTCATCGAGAATGGTTACGCGAATATTGGCAATCGGGAGCGGCGGATTTTGCAACGTTACCGCACATCTCGTCGGATGAAACAGAAAATTGGTGGCAAAGGTGTATTAATATAATGCAATCTTAACTACAATTATATATATGTAATTGTAAAAATATTTGATGGAATCATAATCAAATCCTATTTTATTAATTTCATATATTGTTTAAGACTGACGAAATTTGCCAGACATACGCCTGCAGACATGAAGTGGATGAAACACAACTGTGTTAAAGAATGTCAGCTAAACTATTAAACAATATAGGGGAGAAATGTAAATATTAAGACTTGAAGCAATTAAAAGCTAATAATCGTAAAATAAGAAAATAACATGAAATTTTATAAACTTTATATAGGTGATAACATATGCATACATATGTATTTGTCATATATATATGATAAAATTATAAAATTTATATTTCCTAGCCAACAACGAGTTTTTTCTCTTCAGTCACAATTATCGGTGCATCCGTTTTTCGATGCACATTAAACAGTACAGACAGCTTTAGTGGTATACACATGTCGACTGTGCAAGCCATTATGTTTAATGTAATGCGCAATTGATTTTGCTCTTCATCTGCAGGAAGTTTCACCGACACAGGAGTTGAAAGTCCACCTGTTAAAGAGCTTGCTGTCCATGTATTTACAGGTAAGGACACATGCCATTCTTGTGGTGCATCTACATTTAACTTCAAATCATTTGAAAATACGATATTAAATAGAATATTTAATTCTCCACCATGAGTATTAATCGATGTATCAAAAGTATATATTTTCTCAATATTTTCATTTGAATCAGGTCTAGATATAACCATCTGAAAAATAACATTAACAAAGTCAACATAAATATCATAATATATAAAGATATATTTTGAAAGAAATCTAAGTTACACTTACAGTTGAAATTTTCTCGTTTGTGAGGTCAATAATTTTAATAGCGTGATTATTGGTATCTGCCACATAAAGAATGTTACTATCTGGGTTGATAGCAAGGCCACCTGGTTCATTGAACTGATAAAAGATTATTTTAAAGTTATTGCATTAAAATATTTGCAAGTAACTTTTGAAATCATCTTCTCAAAAAATATAACAAAACTTACAGAAAATGTGCGATCAGGTTTTCCTGCACCAAATAAAGTCTTACAATATCCTGTTGTAGTATCTACAGTTTTAATCTTGTGATTATAAGTATCAGCTATATAAATTCGTTTATTCAAATGATCCCATGCTATACCCAATGGATGTTGAAGTTTAGCCGAAAATTCTTTTCCATCTACGTCTCCAAAAGCATGTAAGTTCTATAATATAAATTAAATAAGATAAGATAAATATTATATCGCCATGATTTTTATATATTGCTACCATTTCAGTGAAAAATTGACATATATTTTACTCTCATATATAAAAAATAGTTATATTAGGCATCAAAACAAATGAAAAATCCTTATTATTAAACAAACCATTGGATTTTTGTCTCCTCCACAAACAGCAGAGACCCGACCGTTGTCTAAGTGCAACCGTCTAATAGCACTGCTTTCACTGTCTGCGAAAAATGCAATTTTATATTCTTGAACAACTGCTATACCAGAAGGTTGTGCTAACCCAGCGGCATGAGGATAACTGTTATTACGATTTTCTTCCCGGCCACTTCCGACAATAGCAACGCATGTGCCTGCTGAGTATTTTCTAAAATATGGAAAATTTTTATTAAAAATTTCATAATGAGCATTGCTTAATCTTTATGCACAGAAGAATTATTCAGTTACATATTTTACAACAAGAAAAAACTAAAGAAACTAAAACTAACTACAGAAATATCATATTTTATAGTCGCGTATCTTAAACTTTCTCTGGGGTATTTTTTAAATTTGTTAGTTAGCGTTAAAAATCATATTACATAAATAATATCTCACTTTTCCTTCCACCAAGTAGTGTCTTCCAAAAATAATGCCCAGATCTGATGAGTACCCGCTATAGCGATTAATAAGATTGGCACAATGCTACCTTTATATTCGTGATGATAGATTGCTACATCCCAAGGAGATGATAAAACCTGATTAATACCGTGTTTTCCACCTTGGCGGTCGTGACCTTGTAAACCAGTGCCCGCTATGGTAGATACGTTTTTTTTGGTCAGATTTATCTAAAAAATGAATTAAAGTTGATAATAAAAGTAGTAAATCAATATTTTAAAATATGATAATGAAGACTGAGGAATATTTTTCTCCTTACTTTTCTAATGGCATGATTGTTATTATCCGCAACATAGATTGTATTATTGAGTACACAGACCCCTTGAGGTGAATTAAATCTGGCATTTTTGAAATCGCCATCTTTAAAACCCTGATTGTATCCACCTATATAGTGCTCCACTTCTCCATGTTCAGTCGCGATGACAATTCTATTATTGCCGCTATCTGATATGATGAGCTTTGTTCCTTGTTCAGATGAAAAAATGGCTAATTTACCAGGAAACAATAAACCATCTTTAAAAAATGGTAACAGGTGATTCGCCGGCTTCATTGGAAGACTATGGTTCGATATTTGATTTAAAGATTTGAAATATGCTATCATTACTTTTGTATATAACAGTATTTCGTCTTTGTGATCTTCACCAACAAAAACAGCCAATGGCTGACCGCTAGGTCCTGGAATAGATTTATAACTATATAGCAATAACAAGTTTCAACAAAAAGTAGCATAGCCCATTTAAATCTTATATACAAAAAGACAAAAAGGATCCAAATGAAGTTACCTAACATGACAAGGCTAGGCCAACATGTAATTCCCATATTGTACCACATCCTTAATGTCATATCATTTACCACAGGATGTGCAATATTATATCTTTGCACTGCAGATAAGACATTTTTTGAACTACGTTCATTTGTAAATTTTGCACTGTGAATTCCAATCTAAAACAAAAAAGTTATTAATTGTTGTGCAATTGTTATAATTTAATTTTCATAATTTCTCTCGTGTAAAATAATATATTCACCACAACAAGACCATCTTCTACAGAGATTTTTTTTTCAACCTCTTCTAATTCAGCTAAAACATGCATACAATTGATGCAACAATAAGTAAAAAAATCCAAAAGTACGATTTTTCCTTTCAAATGCTGCGCAAATGATAATCCTTCCGACACATTGAACCACTCCAAGCCTGTAATGTATAAAAACGCGTATGAAAATATAATTAAATTATATTTATTAGTAAATATAGATAAAGATTTTATTATATTTGTTACTTATTATAAATTAGTAATAATTATTTATTATGAAAATTACAAATAACAAAAATTACCTTTCGGAAAATCCTGAATTTCTGCACCGGAATTCTCATATCGTTTTATGTGTTTTAGAATTAACGCCTCCTTATCCTTTCGTTCGGTAAAGTCATCTAGATGAGAGCGCATTTGAATGCATACTTGCGTCAATTCCTCGACTACCTCTTGCGCGTTCATTTTTTTATTTACGAGTCCACACATCCGCGCACAAGGATAGTTGAAAGTTCAATAAAATTCTTCAAACGATTACGAGCATTCATTAGTTTCTCTGTCGGAGGTATTTGACGTATTCCGTATACAAAGAGCTACGTATGTGGAACAATAAACTGAATGACATCGTATCGTTACTTACGGACCTGACGTTATTCAAGTCCGTGACGTTATTAATGTCGGAATGAAAGGAATTGCGAGGGAGAGGAAGGGAGAAGATAAACAAGATTATTTTTCGATATCTTTTTCATTGTCATCGAAATTCGATTGACGCGAATGATATGATTTTTATCTGTACCATTCCATATAGAATTAATTTAATATAACCATTGTTGATTGTCAATAAGATGCGAGTTGATGTTTGATGCTGTTTCGCACGTGGACACGAGCATTGACGTAGCAGTTCGCGGTACTGTCAGTTATCTGATACAAGTTTCATCAAACGACGAATATGGCTGATCAAAAACCAGACATTGAGTTAGATTGGGTGAAAATACGAGAAGATTTGGACAGTGAATTTCTTGGCGAGACGGTATTCGACAAAGCGAAACGTAAAACACGAGAGAATCCACTTGTACCTATAGGTAAAATAACCTCTAACAACGTCAAGATTTCGTCTTTATTCAGTTAATTTCTTCTGAATTTATAATCAAAAACTAGTAAAAAAAAATCAGTGTGAAAAAGAAAAAAATATATACAATGAAATATATACATTTCTACTAAGAGAATATTGCATTCTTTGAAACGTGTCTAGGATATTTTTATGAAATATATATATATATATATTAGAGAACTATTATTAAAAATGTATATACATCAAAATGTTTTAGTAGCTTTATATTTCTTTAGGTTGTCTTGCAACTACAGCAGCACTTTCTGTAGGACTCATCAGCTTTGTGAGAGAAAAAAGCCAGATGCAACAATATATGATGCGTGCACGTGTTGGTGCTCAAGCATTTACCATAGTTTGCATAGTTGCAGGATTTATTTTGTTACCTAAATCAAGTTAAGATGTTATGTAACATTTATTTATACAAATGTCATTAATATCTGCTGTAGTATATGAAATGCTCTTATAATCGTATTGGATGCAATATGTATCTAATATGGGTAAATATTATATTGTCTCCAAAATAACACTCATAAATTATCAAACGCATGAATTGAGAAAAATTATTTATGGTAACATCTGTAAATTAATATTTTTATCTATAAAAATATATTTCTAATTGTAATTATTAACCAAAATTATAAACACGCATTTTTTTTATCCTTAACTATCATAATATATAAAAAAGAAGAATATTTTATTAGATTTTCCATAATCTATTCTTTTCAAATTGTATATATACATCAAATTAGTGAAAATAAGGATTTTTTAAAAACAAACACAGATATAATTGTATATTATTATTATTATCAGTATTATATTATAAATTCTATATATCACACATATAGATATATGTGTATATTTATTACAGCCATACTAAATATTGCAATGCTCTTATTTTTTTAATAAAAAATAAGGATTTTTTAAAATCAAACACAGATATAATTGTATATTATTATTATTATCAGTATTATATTATAAATTCTATATATCACACATATAGATATATGTGTATATTTATTACAGCCATACTAAATATTGCAATGCTCTTATTTTTTTAATAAATTTATAAAAGCATTATGATAAGGCTGCTGTTATACTTTCTTTAATAATAAAGCTTTGTATTATAAAAGTAGAAAAGAGAAAAGTGAGAAACCATTTGAAATCAAAATCTTTTGTACTCTTCTATATCCAACAAGTTTTTTTATACATATCGAATTATTAAATGATATGTATTACTAACATATTGTTTTCAGCCAAATTTTTCTTATATTCCTATATACGTATTTTAAATTGAGAAAGATGTCATCTAAATAAACAATATATATATTTATCTTCCATTTAGATTCAAAATCATAAAATATTTAAATATATCAATTCCTTTAATATATCAGATGTATCAATACCAGATTGTAAAAAAGTCTGATATATAGAAAATTGAAAAACTCTAGCATATTCATCTCTATGCAATAATTCTGTACTTGTCGGACATGTTGGTTCTTCGGAAAGAATGCACGCGCGCGTAAAATCATTACACATTCTTATTAGAAGAAGTTAAATGAGATTTTAATGTAATGGCACTTTGTTTAAACGCACCACTGATACTCAGTGAACGGGAACGCAGGCTTGTTAGACTATTTGTGGAACTACAACTGCTTAGACTAGTACTAGGTGTGAGATCAAAAATTGTTTGTACAGTAGATCTTGCGGATGTATAATCCGATGGTATTGATTCTGTAATGAAAGAAATACTAATTAATAAATAGTTCATATTTTTTAAGAGATTCTAAAATGTCAATTATCAAATTTTGTAAATTGATAATTCATATATAATTAATTGTGCACATTTACCAATTAAAGGTGTCTCATCGTATAAAGAGCCCTGTCTTTTATTGCTGATAAAAGAATTTCTTGTACTTTCAATGCTAGACACCCTTTGAACAACTTCCGCAGCATGTTTCCATCTCAAATGGTCATTAATATGGGCCGATAAAAGTGTCAACCATTTTTTAGCATCTTCCTTTGATTCAAATTTAATGGACAATAGTTTGTTGATGCTATTGCCAGAATTATTTATCAAAAGTTCTTTAGCGGACTTAGATAATCGAATGGATGTTCTCTACAAATACAGATGAAAAAATTATTTGAATTGAAATAATAAAATGACTATAGGAGATGTATAGATATATCTACAAAGTTGCCAACTTACTTTATTAATTGGTATGACATGCTCTGGATTTTGACCTTCTTCTGCATGTTTTTTCGATTCCCACATTTTTATATAAAAACCTTGCAAGCGTGTCCAATAATCTTGATCATCTATTTTTACATTGCTGATGCCCATTTCCTTGCTGATACAGTCTGGTTGTGCTGCCAATCGACAACAAAAGTGACCGAAAAGTGGCAAAGAGTGATATTTATGTTCTGGAAAAAAAACACGATTTAAATATTTTAAACACATGCCGAACTTTTCGTATTACTTACCGATATTATTAATAATTAGGTCATGCGTGTGAATGTTATCGTCCGTGTCATCTAGAGTCAATTTTGCACGAGCTACTAAGTCAAAGTGTGGCCCACTGAAAAAAAGTTTCTAATTAATATTATAAAAAAAAAATAACTTACGATTTGGCGGAACTGAATTCGTCACGAAGGGAGGCGGCGAGTTTTTTGCCAACAGTTTTCGAGATCGACGAGTGAATCGTCTTTTTGATTCTTCTTGGCGTGCTAGCGATACTTAAATCCTCTTGCAAAATGTGACTATAGATTTCTAAGACTAATTCAAATTCGGCAGGCACGTTGTTACTGGAAGCAAAGTTTATATATAAATACAAAGTTACATTATGTTTCTTGATTAGTATAATTATAAATACTTTAATTTATGCTTGCATCAAGTTAATAAATTCTAATTCACAAGGACAATGTGTATCAGAGTAGTTAAAACTTACAATATTAGAATATCGGGAAAACTGATATCCGTATGGGCCCTGTCAATAGGACACAATAAGGATGTATCGTGGATTTCCGTGCCTAATCGCGCTAAGCAAAATACAGCAAATCGACGATGATCTCCGCGATTCTTGAAGTGATCGGAATCTCTCCACATTAAAGGTATTCTAAGATCCGAAATCGATAGCTTGCCCGTAGTTCCAGGATTACTGAAAACAGATGCGTTATACTATTATTATTAGATATCGCTGTAGAAGGAAGATTACGTTTCGTTCTTTCTCTATGTATTCTTTCTGTTATTTCTACAAAAGAAAAAAAAAACGTGTTTACGAACCACGGCTTTTTAATAGATTCACGACGACGACTTTGCAATTCCGCCATGTAAACCGACATTCTCTCGTTCGATGTAAGCAACGCTTTGGCGGCTTCCAAGCTCTGGGCACGATGCTTTGCGGCCGCCAAAAGTCTCGCCGAGCCCTCTCTCATTTTGATTTCCACCTCGATCTTCTGCTCGAGATCATGCTCCTGAAACACATAATTCGTAGCATTTTAGCAACTAATTCGAAATAGTCGCTAATTTATTGATCATTCGCGAAAATCTTAATTCGAGATTTAAAGAAAACTATTCGGAAACTTTCAGATGTGGAATCGTACATAGCTCCGAAAAGCGCAATCTCGCCGCACAGGTGTCTGCAGGTGTTGAATATAACATGCGTAAACAAAAAAAAAAAAAAAAAAGAGAAAGAAACGACGGATAGTTACGATCGAAAAAAATCAAAGTATCAGCAATAAAACGACTGTCTGGCTAACACGTGGCCATCATACGTTCATAATATCGGGTTACATACCTAACGAAACGTTTTACATATTTTGCGAACGAATCATTTTACTCATTTTACGATCCTTCCTACGAGATATCCATAGACCGATTCACAAAGTTGTGATATGTTATGAACTTTACGATATTATTGTACTCAATATATAAAGAAGCAATAACCTGAGGGAGTGTAATCTTCTCATTCGTCGTTTTTTGAAATCTCGACATATAAAACTACTATTTTATCGTCACTTAACACACGCACACGATACGAGCGTGGATGAATGAAAATTCCACTTTACGAGGCAAGAAACAAACTTTGCGAAAGCGTAAATAAATCGGCGTGGTTTTCACAACGCTGGTAGCAGCACGCGGCAGAATCGGACTGAAATAACGACTCTTCGGGGAAGTGGCTGAATGCATGAGGGGATGACGTTCACCTCGTCAAATTGGCTCCTCCTTACGCTTCTCCTTCCACCCTCGGGGAACCATATTAACAACACGGAGTATCGATCCGCGTGGCTAGCTGAGTTTTATAGTCAGCGTGCACGAAATCACAAAGGTCTATTCTTGTGAAACAATTTATTCCACACATTTGTCTCTTATAAAATATTAGATATAAAATTCTTCCCTTGACAGTTTTTTATCGTATAACATGCGTATGAATTTTCATGATATCTCCGAATGAATCGTATAATCCAAAAATAACGAACGCATCAGTAAAATCAATAATGAAAATGATGATTCATTGCGCGCATCTAGCGATTTCGTATTCCATTGATGTTATGCGTGACACATCCTTTACCTCGAACTCGAGGTGTGCGCGTCGCGCCGGGTTCTATCAGGAATACATCATAGGTCACGGCGTATTCCTTTGCCGTTGGTCTCGAATAGAAATTTTGCAGCGACGCAAGGGTAATCGCGGCCACATTTAATCCCTGACCCCGGTGCTATAACGAGCCTTGATGAAACTCGTGATGCGCATTGTGTGACAAACGAGTTCACGTATAAGTACGACGTAACGCAATTCGCAATTCTCTTATATATCCCTATTTTTCTTCTGGTATACTTTACGACACGATACGTGTGTAAACGTTAACAAAGTTTTGTTTCGTTAGCATAAGATTCTTCTCCTTCTGTTTCATCTTGTTCCCTCGATCCTATTGTCCTTCATTTCTACATATTCCCCCTCGATTACTTTCTCTTGCGTTGCCAACGCTTTCTCGACATCTTGTCTGCCGAAAATAGTCGCCAGAAATCCAATACCCCGTGCGGTTGTGCCTGTAATAGTCGTCGCACGCGCGCGACACGCATCCTCTTTTCCTCTCTCGCGTAAATCGTCCAACACTCCATGCCTGATATTCGCGACAATTATGTAAGAAAGTCGTAGAAAATCGCGATTAATATTAAATTGTCATTCTGAAAATAATTAAAATAGTATAAATGCATATAAGTAATAAATGTGAATAAATATTCACTTTACATTTTTCGATATTGATTTGTTATACAACTTTCATCATATTAAGCGAATAGCGAATTTCATTTAAGATCACACACAGTATCCGTTACATTTTTATATACTTGAGATTTCAAATCCGTTTGACATTGCCATTTGTATATTCGACCGACGCGATATCACACACGACGTCTAAAAATACGGACAACTCGTGAAGAAACATCGGCTTCCGTGAAACGCGCTACGCAGCATCATATATACCGCTCACACGGTAAAGCTTCAACTCTTTATATAAATTTAAATCTCTTAATCATGGTTTGTTAAAGGCTCCATTAATAATATTAAAAAAAAAATTTTTTAAAGAAATTTTACCGCGTTTCCAGGAATTCTTATTCTATATATCTCGCGATCGACAATATTTTCTCAACTCCATTGCGTACAAATCCTACCTTCGAATTTCGTGCAATTTGTCGAACGTAATACAGATCCAAATCTTGGAAGACGTCATTCTTTCCCTGGAGGGTCGGAGTCCTCGATTGCATGCGGGTATCTTCGGCACTTATGACGTTGCATCCCTCGTCTCTCGATTTATTCGTATTACGCGGATTTAATATCGTCAAATGCGGGAAGCAGGAGTCCATTTTTCCTTTTTTTCTCAATATATGGTACTATTCGTCGTTCGATATCAATCTGTATAATCGAATATATATACCGAGATCACTCCAATTCCAATAACTTGTGAGCGGGATCGATATCGAAGACGCATATCGTATGCAGATGAACGATCATAGATCACAGGTCCACTCGAGCTGTATTTCCAATCTTCTAAAGATGCGTAAAATCTCGCGGAAAATTTGCCGCACGTGTTAACGAGCGAACAGCTTTGCACGAGCTGATTTTGCGAATGAATACACGTGGCTGATTTTTTCCTCGAAACCTTGACCGGAGATCTTAAACAGGAGCGAATGGAAGAGAAGGTTGTCTTGTTTCTCGCGAAAAAAATTTGAGTCAAGGTAGACGCGTCCCTCTGAAACTTTTTCATCCACTTCTATTTCGTTCAATACGTATATGCTTCTGTAAACTTTTTGACCTCTAAATTTTGCTTAAAACAATGAAAGAAAAAGAGATGCTATCACACATTACTCCGAGGACTATCTTCTTCCCGTCGAATCCTTGTCCTCTCGTTTAACGCAAGCGGCCTACACGATTGCGAGAGTAATCGCAAACAACGGATAGATTCGGCCGTCCTACGTTTTTCCGTTAGTTATACAAAATAACTCGTGACGATATACCGCCCCCGCGCGATACAACGTACGGGAGATGTCGTTTCGCCTTTCGTTTCACCAAGTACTCCAACTCGTTCGCCTTGCTCGCTTCTCCGCCAAATTTGTTCTCTTCTCCGCTTCCGGTTATAGTTGACGCCCAATCGTGTATCATGATTCACAGTCGAGTGAAAAAAGCGATGTTTCTTCGACGTTCTACACTTTTGTGGATTGTCTACTGGTTTTCGAGCGACGAGACATCTTCACGACACGTGAAGCTCGGGTATATCGTGCAATATCGTACGCGCGCGCGAGAAAATAATTATTATCGCGGGGCGATTTAATAAAGCCGGTTATAGCGCGACTAGATCAGACTAGATACAATGGACTCGTGCGAAAAATTTATTCCAGTGACACAAAAATGTTTGCGGTGCTATTAGTCGCGAAAAAGTGAAAAAAGGAGAGGAGCGAAAAGCACCGCGTTCACGAGAAACCCGACTAATACTGAATGACGCTCGACCATTCGACTGTGTAAGCATCAACAGGACGCACCAGTGCTACGCACCGCACGCGGTAAATCAGCATAGTGTGACAAGGGGGGAGAAGGGGGATGATGGGGGGAGGAAGAGGGGAAGGGACCACCGGCGTTAACCGACAATAGATTGAATAAGAGAGCGGGGCGAGTATGAGGAATCGCCCACGTCAAACGGCATCCGTCGACTTTTACATTTAACTTGTGTGCATTAGAGTAATTATCGCGTAATTATCTACGAAATAACTAACAGCGTGTGCGTTGTTCTCGAAAGTTTTTACAAACCCGCCAAATAGTGCTCGTACACACACATTTGTTTCATTCCAACAATGAATATTCTATTATCCATTAAATATATTAATTATTTCATTGCATTATTCTATCAATAATCATGGATAATTATTTTTTATTGTCGTTGTATAATAGTATATTTACTGACTATTATAATATATATATTAAGAAAGATCTGAGAAATGAAAATTATAGAATTGTTTGATCTTAACATCATTGTGTCTCTCCTGATATCTCTATGTGTGTATATGTGCACATTTTTTCATAATTAATGCATAATATAAATAAGACAAAATGTATTGCATGTTCCGCAAAACAAATATCCTCTTACAATTAGCAAAATCCACAAAATAGAATCCGTTAATATTTTTCCTGCAAATAAGATGAAGCACAGCTCTTTTCCTTGGTTATACAAACAACTCCAATCAATTATCTCTATAATTTCCATCTCTTAATATGTATAAAGAACATTTTCTCCCACGATGTATATCTGTGCGCATAAAATATAAGAGACAATACAGCATACATAATAATGTCTTTTATATCTAAATAAAAATCTGATATATTTATGAGAGCAATGTCAATGTTATAATTATAGTAAGAAAAATTATGCCAGTATACAGTTATAATTTTATAATTATATACTAGCATAATTTTTCCAGATGAGCAAGCATTCACATTTGATAAATTTGCCAAGCATAACCTATCTGATCATTTCATGTATTTTTTCACACGTTTCTTTCAAATAGATAGCGGATCTAATAAAATAAATCTAAGTCAATATTTATTAATCTCTGCCGGATAACAAGCTAAGAACGAATCTCACAATTAACGCAAAATGCAAAGTATTTTTAAAAGCAGTCGCAACAAACCGCGGTAATCGCAAAATCAGAAAAATTCATTAATTTGCACTCACCACATAAGTTCTTGCATTTCTAATGCTCTCTCGTCTACGAACTCTCGTTTGATAGTCATTTAAGCAGGACAAATAATTATTCTCCTTGTAAGAAACATTGTTTAACGACTTGCGTGACGTTTGAACGCTTTTTCTTCGCGGCGCCATTTTGTCATTCGAATTTTTTATGGCGAATGTGCACGGTTTACCACCGGTTCACCGTTAGGACCATAGACATATAATATATAGACATTCTATATGTCTATAGTTAGGACGCCGAATCAACACATTGTGAATTTTCATGAACTGAAATTAAAATGAAAAAGGATTTTATATTTAAGAAATAAATAATTATATAAAGATACAAAATTTCTAGTTCCTCTTATACATATTTTTTTTAAATGTCATGAAATATTTTAATTGAAGTTTAAATCGCGTTGCACATCATTGGACATCAGTTTAAAGAGACTAATAGAGAGAGGTAACAGGTGTGTATGTACATATGTACAAATATACTATACTACTCTCTTATATAGATGATGAATGAGAATATCTAGAGATAATTTTACAATTGTTGAAATTCTTAAAAACATGTATTTAATTAATACAATATATCGCATTTTGAATCGTTGATCAATCCAATTTACCGGGCTTTAAAGTATAATTTAAAATGATTCGAAAATGCGCGCATAATATTGCCAACCAAAAGTTAGGCAGTTTCAATATATTTATAATATATTTCATAAGCAAGACAGAGATTAGCTACAATATCATACATAATAATGAAAAATTTCAAATTTAGCCGCAAATGTGAATATGACTGAACTAAGGAAGAAGCCGTTTATTTCTTCTCTTTATCTTTATCTTTTTCCTTTTCCTTCTCTTTGTCTTTATTTTGTTGTAATGATCCGACAGCTTGGCGAACAGCTTCAGATTGTGGATCCACACCTGGTAAGTTCTCCAAAACAGATTGCAGAAAAGCAGGATCAGACATGACAGCTGCATAATCTTCTTCTACATCCATTGCTTCTTCTTTTTGCGATTCTAGTTCTTCTACATAGTGATAATAGAAGTGAGCGATTTCGGAATGACTATTAATACATTGATTTTACATTTATTAATCAAAGACTTACGTTGATCTTGCATGGACATTTGCATAGCGAAGGCAATTTGTTCTTCTTCTGTCATATTAGTAAAATCTGGTACATTGCCTCTGCATGGAGCAGTGTCATCAGCAGCGGCAGTTGAATCTTCTGCTCCTTCAAGAGACATAGCGAGAGCACGTTTTAGCATAGCCTCTTCATTGGGAGCTTCTTTTATGGTTTCCGGTTGCTTATTCGTGGTAGTCTCATTTGCTTGCGCGCGACGTGCCTCGTCTTCTTGCCGTTGCCGTTGTTCTTCCATAGAAACACGTAAAGCCTAAGAAAGATAAATCATACAATTTATAAAATCATCATTATTCTCGCAGGAAACACTAACAAGATGTGTTTCAGGTACTGACCAATGCAAGTTCGGGATCCTCGTTTGGATCGACACCAAATTCGAATGCAGCACTACCCATACCAGCTGCACCCATTCCATCTTCACCCTGGATTATAGGAGAAGAGATCAGAGCATCTGATAGATGTGGTCCTGGTGGAACAGTGACGAGATGACTTCCAGTGCCATCTTTACCATTCAACGCGTTCACGAAGGCTGTCAATACTTCATTATTGATACTCTCTTCGCCGAAACTTATGACATCAACATTCACTTTTTCCTTTTTCAAACGTTTGGCTAGTTTGACCAATTCCTTTTCATCAATGTCTATTGGACTTCCGATAAATGCAACAATACGCATTTTATGGTTTTTGCCTTGTCGATGCTTTAACGCTAACTAAAAGTTTTATAATTTTTAATGCACGTTTGATAGACATACTTGTAAAGTCAAGCCAAATAAGTTACACATACATGGGCAATCCTAATTCCTGTGATGAGACACAATTTTCCATTTGGTTGAACCTGATGGAGCTTGGATAGTATTCTGCCGACATCACTCGTGAGCGTTGCTAATACTTCAACGCTAAAAAGATAAAGACATGTACATTTAATATGCGATGAATGTTTACGTTCACGATAACTAACAATACATCTGAATCGTACTTAGCAAGAGTTATGAGGCCAACGTTGTTCTCAGGATTCGAACGAGTCTTGGAATGACACACCAAGTTGACAGCATCTTGCTGCGCTTGTAATCGAGTTGGTACGAAATCCCCGTTTCGCATAAAATCGCTGTTATCAACGCTGCACATGTTGAGATTAATTAGTTTAAGATTATTTAAAAATCACGTAAGAGTAAATATTTCAAAGGTTCATGTATATTTATAAGATTGTCAACGTCATTGTCATCACGCTAACCTCGAAATTTCAATATAGTTAACTGTATATAAGCGTATAGAATTAAATAAATGTTAAAACGTCCCATTTATAAAGTAAAACGATTTCGCAAATTCAATAGCAATATCGCCAGAAGCAATGGAAATGAAATGAAAGAAAAACTTACCATATCATCGTACTTTCCAGCACCATGTTGGATGGATCGTCTGTTGACTGCTTTATTCGACGCAAGAGGACGCGACAATTTAATCCAATTTTCATCAACTCACGTTCGCGTTGTGCGCATGCGTATATATATAATTTAAAGAGCAACAACTGGTCATGAATATTTTCTGAACTAGGTTTACAATACTTTACATTTAATAACACATTTAATTTTTACATCATAAATAGCAATTATAATCAACAGCTTTACATTGCTTCTTTCTTTTTTACTTTCTTTTTTTTGGTGATGCAACGTCGTAAAACAGCTGATTCGATCTGGAAAAATTTATATACATTGCATATTGCGTTCGATACCCGATATATGTATATATACACGTAGTAATAAAAATTAATAAGCGCGTTTTGTATTATTAATATTATTATTAGTTTATTAGATATTTTTAAAAATTACAAAATATATTTTACAGACTATTATCGATTCTCTTATACATACAGCGTTATATCCCTATTGGATATCGCAATATATGTATATAAAATAAAGATATTCTCGTTACATAATGTGCAATGCAACACTAAATATGAATTATTCGCAAAATAATATGACTTTATATGCATTCGTGGGTAAAAATAGATTTATCGCTTTCGCTGTTAATTATATTTTGCACACACACACACACACACACACACATGCACGCACTCATTTTTATTATTATACAATAATACAGACATTTTATTACGTATATGTATAAAAAGGTAACGATAATTCTCTACGTGGAATGTGGCTTAATTACGAGATTCGTAAAGACGAGGGTGGGTGAGGGTGGTGGTGTGGACGGTAACGAGCTATCGTCATTTAAAGCGAGCGACGAATATCTTGGCGCTTCGCTCGAGAAGACGGCCTGTTCGTAAGATGGCGGCAAATCTTCCCCCACAGCGGCCGACAAAGCGTGTAATTTCCTCGCTTGCTTCCTCTCGTCCAGAATGCGTAAAATAATCACGACCGGTCCTACCAGCAACATAATTGCTCCGATCGCTACCATGGTGACTGCCGTTGCCGCGCCGCCTTTATTAGAGAATTTTATCCTGTCACTATTGCTCCTCCAAAGACTACTATTCATCGCTTGATGGCCGGTGTTTTCGCGAGTAAAAGATTTCGGTTTGTTTTCCACGGAATTGAGATCCTTCCTTTTCGCATCACGATTCTCCTCCTCCTTGGATTCCGAAATGGATCCTATACGTGTGATGTTCTCTTCCGTGTGGATATTTTTTAAAATTTTGCTGAAGATGTGTTCCTCCCTATCGCGAGCTA
The DNA here is from genome assembly GCF_003651465.1 of Formica exsecta. Lineage (NCBI taxonomy): Eukaryota > Metazoa > Arthropoda > Insecta > Hymenoptera > Formicidae > Formica > Formica exsecta. Next base: position 992,896 of record NW_021850877.1, read on the forward strand.
TCCTCAAGATTTTGCTCGACGCGCTTTTATTTTCAGGATGATCATCGATACGATTTATTTTCGTTAAATGATTTTCTACTCGCAATTTTTGTCCATCAATCGTTGAATTTTCAAAAGAATTTGATGGGAACAGGGCAGATCGTTTCTCTTCCGAAGCGATTTCAAACTCGTTTCTAATTGCGTTCAATTCAGGATAATTTCTATTATTTCGTAGAGACAATTCTGGATCTACGCGAATTATTATCTTCTCATTCCGATTGATCAATTGTTGCTGGGCGGATGCTATGGCAAGATCATATTCATTTTCGGCGCTTTTTATAGACGTGATGGATTCAATAGACAAACCGATCGATGAATTTGTCTGGAAAAAATAAAAAATATATATTCTAGATAATTTCACTTATATGATTAATCACATATATTAATCGAGTTTCAGTTACTTCGATAATGTGGCCAGTTTCCAGCATTCTCTTCCGCAAAATACTAACGCCTTTTTGAAGAAGGATAATACCGACTGCGTTCCAGATGACCAGATGTAATATAATGATTATTCTTGAGGCCCATCTGTTTGTTCTCAAAGTGAGGGACATTACGACAACATCACATTGGCAATTAGTCGGAAGTCAAGGCGTGACACTTTTCACACACTTGCTGCTCCTTTCTCCACTATAACTAAGCAACATTTTCGTCATGATATATTCACCGCTCGGATCTCGCTGCAGACGATGAGTGACATATATCTAAAATGTTAAAAGAATACCGCAGGATCTAACAATTTCAATATTCATATATCAAGATTAAATATATTAGTTCTATACATGACTTTAAAGCCTCAATTAATCATTCTTGCATGGCATAAATATAAAACGACCAAATTATATAATCTATAAATTATTCAAAAAAATATATATTTGTCATTTTATATATAATAATTAATTTAAAATACATAAGCTATAAAAACGATACGCTTAGATATATTTCGCAAAATAAATATCATAGGTGCATTTTATTCTTGGATAATATTTTTATTCGATTTAACATTAATTATTAATTTTATTGCAGATACAAAAGTGATACAGTAGAACTTTTATTATCCGAATTAGCCGGAAAACAAAGTTTGAATCGACTTTTCCAGATAATCAAACAATTGTGTTTTAAAGTAAAGAAAGTTTATTTATTATATTAGATATATTCTGTGTGTGTATGTGTGTGAATGCAAATATGCCAATAATTTTAATTTTACTTCTTCATTCTATTTTCTTAGTATTTCTAAGCTATTGTAGTTTACACATGTTTCTTAACATAATTGTGTTTTATATAGAGAGATGTTTTTTTTTTTAATGCTTTGTACAACGTATATATATTATCTAAGACCTACTTGATGGTATATATATATGATGTATGTACATGCATTTAAACTCTTATACTTGCGTAATTTGTGACATATATTAACTTTTGTTTCCTGACACTGTTCAAATAATCGAGCGTTCATTTGATTAATTATGATGTTCGAATAACAGAGGTTCTACGGTATATATTTGTTTTACGTACAACACGCGCAGATAATTATTTTGAATCTCGGAGAGGCACTAATTTATGCATGCTTGAACACATGAGGTAATCTTTGAGACACTATATGGTGGCAAAATATTCCGAGAAAAATATGGAAATTTTTATAACGTTACTATAGCAATTCACGGTTGAGCGGCATGAACAGTCGTCCTAAGCGCAGCACGATTACGACTTATTTGCCCAGTTATACGCGACGGGTCGCAGAGAGCAATAGCGAATGACTCATTTCCACTACCTTGCACCATCCCGTTATCCCGTAACGCTTTATACATACAAAACATGACGACCCTGAAAAATTGATGCCTCGCACTAACAAGCATATATATCGTGGTAACAACATTATTACTCGACATATTATCCGCATTGCATATGCGAAATAATGCGCATTATTTGTGTAGAAATAGATTGCGCTTGATATCGGTTACGTCGCGTTAAATTTGCGTAAGAAAATTTACTGTTTACCGTTTAAATTTCTGTTTTTATATGTCAATGGATATATATGTACTACACGAGATATTCGTAAAGTAAAATAACGCGTGCGTTGGATAATAGCTGTGAAATACGAAAAATATAAATAATAAATACGAAAATAATATTATTATTCTAATTTTTAATAATATTAGGTTCTAATTTTTAAAGCGTTCTATTAAAGAAGACATAAAGGAATATGGAGACAGATTCAAATGCAATCGCATATAGTTTTTGTATTCAATAATTCTTTTCCGGCGATTGCAGATAGTGGTGTCATCTAATGTACAACAGGGCAAATCAATGAAAGATGTAAAGCCTGCAGCCTGCAGAGCGCCATGTGCAGCCACATTCAGTCATAGTCATGTCAGAAGCGAACAATTTTGTACTTGTGACTCGTCGAAGAAAACAACGTAACCCAAAGAAAAATTTGTGCGGAGACGTGACTGCTCAGTGCGTGGCTACGCAGAACTGCGAGATCAATCGCGAGCTTCTCCTTCGGTAAGCCGTGTCTTGTTTCGCGAACAACGAAACAGGTTTAATTACCTAATCTCTGACTCCCTTTAACCCGAGTTAACCCCTAATCGCAATACGTTTTACGGCGATTTTCAGCACGTTAGGCAACACGCTAATCGAGGTCAGAGATACATCGTTTACCAAGTTTGTTCTTAGCAAGCTGACGGAGTCTCTAACCGTCCTAGACTCTAACGGTATTTCCGAGATAGTCTGCTACGGGTTAGGACGATTCTCGCAGTATAGGTCGTCGAGATGTCAATTGGCGCTTCTGCTGTGCTTGAAGGCGCGATACGTGAACGCTCGCGTACACGTGTACGACCCAGTGTTTTGCCCCGAGGAAGTGCAAGTTTTGCGTGCTCAGGGTCTAGAGATTATAGAGAGGAACGAGGAGGGCAAGCGTATAATTCACCGAGATAAAACGACTCTCGTATACATGCCGCATTGCTCGCGGCAGTTGACCAATAATTTTCTTTACGCAAACTGGGGAGTTGGATTAAGCAATTGCATTCTGCTCGCTAATAGCTTCTCAGGGATAGTTGACAATTGCTTGCACAGGGATGTACTGAATATGGCAGGTTACATATTGCGCATTCGACCTTATGTTACAGAAATTCAATTGGAAAATTCCTTCGCGTACGAGGAAGTTTTCAACGATCTTAGCATTCATATCTTTACCAAACAAGATTTGCTTAAAGCTCCGGCAGATTTCTGGAATTCTAGAGAGGAACCACAATATTTAACAGACGACGTGGAATTTATTGCAGCTGCACGGTGATAGTTAACATTCAACGTGCATTGTGTAATTATTTTCTTTGGTTCTCGTATGTCGATTTATAACATAGAACATAGACTGTTTTTGTACGACTAATGGCTTAATTCACTTTTAGAATACAGCGACAATGAATAGTAATATCGAAATTGTTCGTTCTCTCGCGCGAGAACTACGTCGAGTCTCGCAGAATAAGAGTATGAAAGAGAATGCAATGTTACAATATATCATGGAACAAGCGCATGCTCATAAAGAGACATCTCAAGTTTTGTGTAAAGCAAGGGAAGAATTGAAGAATTTAGCGGAGACATATCTTTGTTATGTGAAATCTCAACAAACATGTAAAGATATTCATAAACAATATGCTGGTAAAGGTGAACGTAGTATAAAAGAAACAGCAGATCTTGTAGGTTTTAAACTACCTCATGATCCAAAATAAAATGGATATAAATAGAAATATTTAAAATATTATTAGTGCGATACAAGTATTCTTGTTCTCTTGCTTGTACATTTGCCTATCTTTATTGTATTTCTGTAAAGATAATCTATAAATGAAGATTTTAATTAAAGATTATCATACTAAATCTGAATTTATTTTATGCAACATATTTCTCTATACATCTCCCTTTTTTACAAAAATACAAAATTGTATCATTGTAATAAATATATTTCTTTTAATTTTAGTGTTTAGGAATTATAAATTATACATTAGAATATTGGGCGTTTCTATTCGATCATAAGAAATTGACTTATAATATAAAAATATAAAAATATATTCCTATAATGAGAAAATAATACATGTGTGTTTTATCTTGAAAATGACTATCGTGATGCAATTTAGGCCAAACATACATCACAATTTTTAAAAAATTTATACTGATTATCATTCAGGAATATTGCTTACGTATACATTTTGCAATTGTAGACAACTGCATATTACTCGTGCCTTCGTAAATAGTGCCAATTTTCGAATCTCTAAAGTATTTCTCTTGCGGGAAGTCTGTGGTAAATCCAACACCTCCCATAAAGTCTATGCACTTTGCAGTGATACGTAGCGCAGTTTCTATATAATAACATATATTATTCTTTTGTTCATGTTTGAATTTATAAAAAAGAACTTGAGATTGGCAAATTACGTACCAGATGCGACTAATTTGGCCATAGCCGCTTCCTTCATAACGTTCTTTTTAGCGTCTACTAATCTAGCCGCGTTATAAACGAGCAATCTGGCACATTCGAGTTCAGTTGCAACTTGAGCTATTTGATGTTGCATCGACTAAACAGATTTCATATTGGAAACAGATTATTTCTCAGATGACGATCTAACGAAAAATAATAAACAGATTCTTAATCGTACCTGGAATGAGAAAATGTCATGTCCAAATTGCTTTCTTTCCAATGTGTAGGGTATAGTCGCATCTAGGCATCCTTGTGCAATTCCGATCATTTGTGCTCCTATTCCGATTCTACCTTCGTTGAGGAATCCAGCAGCATATTTGTATCCATGTCCAAACTCGCCCAAGATATTGCTTTCAGGTACCTACAGAATAAAAATATTAAAATATATATAATATTAGTTATAATAAAATAAATAATTGATTTTATATATTTATATTTGGTAAGAGAGCAATATATCTCTATATATTCACATATACAGATATGTACAAAGAGCTTTATTATATTACCTCTGATACGTACCCTAACATTGTCAAAATGAATCATGCAAGTTCCGGATGCCTTAATGCCTAATTTTTCTTCGGGTTTAGCAACTGTTAAACCAGGCGTGTCGCGGTCCACGAAGAAAGTTGTGATGCCGCGATATCCCTGTTTTAATTAAAAGAATATTGCATCAATTGATTTTTTTAAGCTTTAAATAATGTATTCTTATCGGTTTTTTTTTTACCAAGTACATAAGGATTTACTCACCGCGGAAGGATTCGCATTAGCAAAGACCAAAAAAACTCCCGCTATATCCGAATTTGAAATCCACATTTTTGTTCCATTAATAATGTAATCAGAACCATCCTTTTTTGCTTCGGTCTTGAGGGAAAAAGCGTCCGATCCTGAACCAGGTTCCGTTAGACAAAAACTCCCAGCCTAAAAAAGATATATATACTTTAAATTATTTTATTTCTTTAGAGACCTACATATCAGGAACAATAACGTATTTTTTTTCAACTTACGTAGTTTTGTGCTAATTTAGGCAAATAGATTTGCTTTTGATCTTCGGATGCAACTTTAATAATCAGCGAATTCACCAATGTGTTATGGATATCTACAAGAGCAGCTACCGCTCCATCGACTTTAGCAACTTCTTCGATAGTTAAAATGGTACTCATAAAATTGCTACCTGCGCCGCCGTAATCTACTGGAATTTCCAGACCCATTAACTGAAATTGACAAAGAGAGTTTCAGATATTAAATATAATTTAATATAACATATCTCTTTATTTTATTAATATACTAGAATATTAAAAAATGCCCTATATTATGCAAAATAATGGTTGAAAAGATTGGTATTATATAGTAAAAAACACTGATAAATGATCTTATTATTAAACATTTTATGAAATTCTATAGAATTAATTTTTTCTTTTATTGTTAGCAAGAGAGAGCAGCGAGCGAAAAAGTTTCAAAATTTATTTTGTCCAATATATTATTTATATATGAACTATTATCCACATGTTGATTACATTGTGAAACAAATTTAATTAACATGTATATTACAAAAAAATAAAAGAAGATATTTATATACATATTATCATGAAATCTTTGTGTCTTATTGTTAGTATGAGCTGCATAAAGATACGAGAGAAACAAGAAATATCTGTCCTCGTTACAAGTTGCGTAAAGACGAGATATTTTTTATCGCCTTGTATACATATGTATATTGTGTAAAAACATGATATACATGTGCAGGAGCAATAAAAAATATTTTGTTCTCGTGCAGTTTGTAATGAAAAAGCATATCTTTTTTCTTTATCTTTTCCAATTTGTTAATTTAACGCATTAAATGCGTTTTTACGCGATAATGCATCAAACATTCGTAAGGCGCATTTGGCATTATCATATTTATACAATAAATTTCGTAATCGCGACCAGATAAATACAATTTTAGATTTTAATGATTGGAAGTCTGAATATCTTTACTTATCGAAACTTGCAATATGCGGCTAATAAAAACTAACAGATTCTGTGAAATACATCAGTATATATAACGTGTCCTCGGTTTTGTCGATGAAATTGTGTCAGTATATTTTATAAGTAAAAATAAAGAAAAAAGATATTAACAACATTCACGTATATTTTATTAAAAGATCATGCGAATTATGTAAAATACGTACGCAAGAGAAAAGAAAAAGAGACAGTTTCTCGTTTCAAAATATCTATTCGTTTGTCAACACAAGATTAAATATCTGTCCTCGTTACAAGTTGCGTAAAGACGAGATATTTTTTATCGCCTTGTATACATGTGTATTGTGTAAAAACATGATATACATGTGCAGGAGCAATAAAAAATATTTTGTCCTCGTGCAGTTTGTAATGAAAAAGCATATCTTTTTTCTTTATCTTTTCCAATTTGTTAATTTAACGCATTAAATGCGTTTTTACGCGATAATGCATCAAACATTCGTAAGGCGCATTTGGCATTATCATATTTATACAATAAATTTCGTAATCGCGACCAGATAAATACAATTTTAGATTTTAATGATTGGAAGTCTGAATATCTTTACTTATCGAAACTTGCAATATGCGGCTAATAAAAACTAACAGATTCTGTGAAATACATCAGTATATATAACGTGTCCTCGGTTTTGTCGATGAAATTGTGTCAGTATATTTTATAAGTAAAAATAAAGAAAAAAGATATTAACAACATTCACGTATATTTTATTAAAAGATCATGCGAATTATGTAAAATACGTACGCAAGAGAAAAGAAAAAGAGACAGTTTCTCGTTTCAAAATATCTATTCGTTTGTCAACACAAGATTGATATTGTCGGGAAATTTATTTTGTTACTCTGTGAATTTTGTTTTGATTTTGCTTATATAATCTCAGTGAATGCTATATTATTTCTTTCTATTAGAGTGTTCTTTTATTTATTGGTCGTTAAGAAATCGTCTCGCGTCAAGTAATGTCGACAAGACCGGCTGTGTATATAAGCTACGTTGATCACTTTCAATGACTTTAATATATTCACTGTTCGTTCCTTTATTTTTTTACTACCTTTATCTTTTAGTCCATATTCATCATTATGCATTATATTCTGTTTCTTATTTAAATCCGGATGAATAATACGATGCATTTTTTATTTATTTATTTTTTTTGTATATTTAAAAAGGCAAATATTCTTTTTTTTTTTTTTAATTGTATTATACATATAAATATATAAATAATATTATTATGATTTATAAAAAAACATGTCAATGTTTAAGTATTACACACACAAGAATATATATAAATGATATGTCCCCTGTAGACGCGCGCGTATGTAAATAAGTAATAAATATGATCAGATAAACAGTTTTGATAGGTGTTATGAACCTTTTGTTTGTTTATTACTGAGACAAATTAATCGATAAAAAACAAAAAAAAAAAGAATTCTCTATATATAAACACATTCGATTTAAAAACCTAATTCGATCTAATTATCCAAATTATTGTTTTGAAAAGACTTACGCCGTTCTCGAATAGTGTTTTTAAGAGATGATCATCTATTTTCCCCTCCTTTTCCATTTTCCGTACCAGTGGAGCAATTTCCTCTTTAGCCAGTTTAGCGACTGAAAAATAAAGATATATGATATTTACGAATTGATATGTTGCAATGAAATAGACTTTCGCAAATCGACTAGCTTGTTTATCGTTTTAGAGTAAAACTGTGATAATAAATGATTAGTATTCTTACCAGTTTCTTTCATCATAAGTTCATCATCCGTAAATTGCGTCAAAGGAGTTGGACAATGATTGAGTCTTGACATACATAAATGTACTCCTCGCGTTTGCGTCAATCTTTTTGGTATCTATAAAAAAAAAAAATATATATATATGTGTGTGTGTGTGTGTGTGTGTGTGTGTGTGTGTGTATAATCTACTATTTTTTCTAATACACATACGAAATATGTTTGTTATTAAAAAATACATATTTCCTGTTTCTCTTGTATTAAAAAATATACTGATAAACATGTGCGTGCGTGCAGAAAATTGATACATCTGGTCTGTCAATTGTCATAATCAGCCATTTAATCTTAGGAGTAGGACATAGCATTGCACATTCAATTATGTATTCACAATGAATATTTTCAATAAAAATAAAAATGTTATGCCTAATAAAATTATAATGTTATCCTTGATGTAATATATAGTACAAATAAATGCTAAGTAGTTGAAATTAATATTAGAATCTTTCTCTCGATATACGTACATCTGAAAACTTTTGCAAAAATCGATGAAATTTATTTATTATTTCATTATAAATTTTTCTATGTAACTAAAATTTTAAAAAGTATTATAAAGGGATTATTTATGCTCACGCGTACTTCACGGAAGATTGATCTGAGTATAGGCGCGTTCATGCTTGTATGTGTGTCTTTCGGCTCGTTTATGTGAAGAATATGCCCGACGATGTAGGTGCTTCGCAGGCTAAGTTAACACTGACTAAGACTATTTGGTGTGGATCGGTTTTTGTCGTTCCGTGCCGGTCGAGAGGAGCCGATCTGGATTGTGCAGTGGTGTGCGTACAAAACAGGTTGTTGCGTAATAAAGAATGTAGAAGTTAATCACATCAGACCAGCTCCAGTGCTCTGCCAATCTGTTGAAAGTATTTGCTCCATCATTTTTTATGTGATTTATTATATGCGTCAACAATAATTGGCTTTTTATCCATTCATGTTTATGCCTTATACTTATCATGAGCACTACATATAGTTATCAACATGAGCACGATTGTTCCAAGATACATATCTATAGTCAAGAGAAAGAGAAACGATCTTCTAATTGACGGCAGATAAGGCTAGAATTTTTCTTTTATTTGATAAACTTTTCATTTTTGTGGAGCTATTATATTATGAAATTTCGTTATCGCAATGATTGCTTTATCTGTCGACGATAGCTTAACAGTTCTGTGTACAAAACTTTTCCTATTTAGAGTTTTATAAATGATATTTTTAAATGTAGATTAATTATCAATTGGGAAATTATTTTTGAAAGCATTTAAATAGTTCACGATAAATAGCACAACAAGCGAGATATTATATATTTAATATATTAGAACTATTGTCGAAATATTTGTTACATACTTGTATACTATTTTATGTGCATACCTTTTTAATTGATTTTGTGAGAAAAAATAGAATTCGTCATTTTATATGATGCGCAGATAATATACGAATGATGTTTTATATTAATTGTATTGATATCTATCGATTAAGGACAGATTATTTTAAAAATGAAGAAAGATAAAAGTTGGATTCATTTTACGATCATATACTTGCTCTTTCGTGCTCTTCTGAAATACATATAAAAATATTAAATTTTATATATAGTATTATATACATATCTATAATGTTTCTCAAAACAAAACAAAAAAATGGTACATATATTTATTACTCGACGATACTTCATTAGACGATCGTTTAGATAAATTATATGCATACATAAAAAAGTTTTTATAAGAGTTTTTATAAGATGTAATCGAGATCATTTTAGAATTCTGGTTCATATAATTCTATTTTTTATATTATATCACACACGAATATATATTATAAAATAATCGATTTTTATAGTAAAGTAGATGTAACAATCGCATATGTATATATATACGTACCATCCCATTAAAACAATTTTTCGTATATCGATTCTTTTACATCGATTATTTTACAAAGAAATCGATCTGAATCGACGATTCTTGGCGATCAATCGTGCTGGCAATTATCTCCCATTCAAATTTGAAAAATGAGGGTCTTTATATATCTTTTTTTCCATCTATCAAAGAAAAAGGGGTGATAGGATGATTGGCATCCAAGACGAATATATTTATTGAATTTTAAGGGAAAAGAAATGAAAATATGTTGGCAATCCTGTCCGCGAATGTGGACAATCGACGATAGGTGGCGATAGATCGCTGGCAGTTTATTTTAGCGGCCATCTCGTATACTCTATCGCAGTTGGTTCATGGACCATTCGTGAGATACGTGCGGCGTTTACCTGGAAACTGTCCAGTGACCAGTCATCAGTTATCATCGGTTTCTCGAGGATCGCGACGACGTCGCGACCGATCCCGTGTATAGCGTGCGAAACGAAAATCGGGATATCAACTATGCGAGTTTTCGCAGGTCTCGGAGAAGAGATAAAACGCTCGTAAAAGGACCGTGGGTATTCGGTGAGATCGACAGTTTATCGACGCCGGATCCGCATCGAGTAATTGAGATCGGGCGAAGTGCGGTTTATCAATGAGCGGACAATAGATATATATTCGGACAGAGTCGGGAGTCGACGCGGGAGATCGGCAAGCGTCAGGCCAGGCCCTGGAACGTCGTCAGGCGGCAGAAACGGAGGCGGCGGGTGTAGAGGCGGTGGCGGAGGCGGGGAAGCTGTTCATCGAACGGAACAGCCGCGCGCGCGGTGTGATACGGACGGGCGAGCTGTTGTACGGTTCGTGAAACGGGCACGGGCACTATCTCGAAAAGGGAGGAGGAGGAAGCGGCTAGGCGACGGCGATCCCTTTAGGTTGGTAAGTCAAAATACTTATAAAGTCGCATCTCTCTTTATTCTCCTCGCTATTGAATATTCGAGCAACGACTCCGCGAGCCACTTATCGTCAGACCTCAATTTTTTCGTCGCGCTTTCTCCCTCGTGAGGGAGCGCTCGCTCTCGTCGTTCTTCTCGACGCGCCCGTTACTCTCGGTTCGCGCCCGACAATGAATGACGTAGCGCGAGGGGTGTGTCGACGTCGGACCGATGCCACTACTAATTCGACGCGGATTACGATACCACGCGACTCCACCGCTTTCTCATTGTCGTTGTCAGACATTTGCGAGTATACGCGCGGCGACGCCCGATCACGGAGTCTCTATTCTCCGCGTCCTTCCGCGCGTCTCTTCCGCACGCATTCGCCGATTCCAACGATCGAAATCTAAATTCGCTCCCCCCGCCCCGAAATGTCGCCATTTGCATCATCCTCTGTGTCACTGTCCGTAACGCGAGCTACCCCGTCATACCATTATCACAAATTCTTATCGACGATAAGTGGGACGATTTTCTTCGCGAGCAACGCTTGGGTTAAACGTTCCGCTTGGCTAATTATGTGAACTCGTTCGGGATTGTCTGTCGAGCGACAGGTTTCGTTGTATTGTATGTCGGAAATAATTTTACATATATCGTCTCGGTGATCAATTTCCAATAGAATTCCAATGTAACACAATTGCGTGTCACTGTGGACGGATGGATAAAGACACCGGCGATTTGTCATCGGCGTGTTTCGATAATTTTGATAGTGACCTTTTCACAAAGGTCAATGCAATAATACATTCGAGAGCTTTTACTCGAGCTCGAGACAGTCGCTTTAATCGTAGTAAGCGTCTATCTGACAGAAACGGTGAAATACGAGTATAATGTGTACACGCGATATAAAGATATATACGTCGCTCACGCAATATATAATTTAGTGAGAGTTCAATAGTCGACGACGTGTTCTGGGTATAATCGATTCTCTATTGCTTCTCTTTATCACTATCATTTTCGTCTCTTATAATTGATAGCGACTCTAGAATGCGTTGCTCGTTCGCTACGACGAACGTAATCTGCGATTAGCTATGACGTCATTGCGTAAAGTGTCCGTCGTCGCTGCCGGTCGGACGCCAGTTGATGATAAACCCCGTTTACGTGCTCGTTTTGGCGTATGATGTCAGTGTTGAAGCAAAAAAGGAAAAAAAAAAAAAAAACCTTTCCGCGATACGAACGTAAACTCCCGTATTTTTAATTGAATGGAAAGATTTATTATTATCGCGATTATATTATCGATGACTCATGCTGCTCCGTTGCTCGCTTACACAATATAGGTATTCGTTTACGATACCGTTTGCCCTATGTCAATAACCGGCGAATAACCGGAGATTCACAAGAATTCACGACATTAAAGAGCGATCGATCGATATGAATTGAAAGACTGGTTGATTGACGTTACGATATAAAAACTCGAGGTAAAATTTGAATGGCTCTTCCGGCCGAAAACCCGTTGTACTTTTCGCGGATCCGTAAACAAGTGCGTGCCACAAGCACGTGCGCAGGTGCACACGCACGCACGCACGCAGTGCGATTCTATAGCTATATTCTAGCTTAGCAAGTTGCGTAAGGGGGCTGATCGTCATCGCATCACACGGGTCCCCGCGTTGGATGCAGGCACTACCTAGTAATACATCAGTTTGTTTTCTCCTCTATTTTTATCACGCTCTCTTCTACGTGCAATTAGGATACGGTTAAATGTAAATGAAAACAAGATCGAATAGAGAAACCAGGGAATTCTTATGGAAATTTATATTGGGATTCAAGGAATTTTTTAAAAAATATGTGTTTAAAATATATTATAAATATATATCTATCTCTTTTTATATTCAATGTCTTAACAAAATATTAAATATGCAATACATATTCTTTATTGTAATTTTTAGTCATCAGAATTTAATACTAAAAAGCATACAATAAATAAACTTCTTTTAGAAAGATGCATTAAAAAATCATTAAAATATTCTCTTTATCTGGAATTTTAAATAAAAATACCTATTAAATCGATACCAAATACTATTTATTGGTTTTTCGCTAATTATTATTATATATATCTACAGGATGCTTTCTCGGCGCTGCGTAAGATGAACGTGAGATGCGAAAGGTTGTACGTAAAAGAAAGAAAAATTTGCTAACAAAAGACATATTCGACTCCGTCCCTGGCCTTTCTCTATTTTAAGACGAGGACTTGCGCGAACACTCGCGCCGAGGAAACTCAGCGAATCTCGTCTGTGTGATCGCTTTCATTCAGTTCACGGAATGGTCCACGCATTGTCTCGTTACCGTTGAGATAAGCGTCGAGGCGGCATGCAACCCCAAAAGGATGTAATCGACGTTTGATGTAGAGTAACATATATCATCATTGTGTTAAAGTTCATACGCGTTAGAAAATTTCAAGATATGATTGTGCAGAGCATCACGAGCGATCGAAACTGGAACTCGATAATTACTTTAATTGCCGCAATATAATTTATGGAAATTTATATCTTCCGTTTGCTCGAAAAATCGAGATGTGGCCGAGCATTCGTTGTCCTTAATTATGTGTTTCTCTGTCAACGTAACTTCTCTTCCTTTCTGTCGCTCTCTCGATATTGGCCATTTCGCCGATATTACGGACAATATTACGACGCTGTATCGCGTTGTGTGTCAACGAGGCAGCGCGCGTATACGAGGGACTTAAACGAAGCCACTTATGCCAAATACCTAAACCCCTTAACGTTAATTACCATCAATTCGCACCGGAGCCACCATTGACAGCTGCTACTATATATTTTTGCGAGCGACGTTTCCGTATTGGATTCGGCGATGTATCGAAATTATGTACATACATATCTCTTATATTAGCTAATGCGAAAGCGGTTTCTCTTTGGCAAAGTTTCAAACGATAATACCCTGCGTTATTTTCGTATTAGGTACAAATTGTTCGAAAGCGTATCTCTATCTGTAAGGAAGCATACATTTTAATCGTATAGGTGAAAATAATACATAATACATGACGATGAGATAATCAATGAACATAAATATGTAAAACAGATATCAGACTTGGCTGTCTTTTATTCTCGCGAAATATTTATCTCTAAATAATGACGCGTTAATAAAATTGTGCGATTATTAATTATTATCTCGATAGATTTTTAATATAAAATTTCGCGAAATAAATGAAATAAAAAAATTTGATTGTACGATAATACATACGAGTTAGATTGTGCGTTTTACGCTCTTGCGTGCGGTTAACTATATATCGCACTTCTCTTCTTTTTTGTGCACCTTGCAACGGAAGTGCAGCCGCATGACACACGTTTTCCGGTGCAGTAACAATCGGAAGTTTAATCGATGGATTAATCTCATTGAAAAATTTACCCATCGGTGGTTTTTGTCGATAATCATCGTAACATTGATTTTGATCAAAGATGTGACGTTTCGTGATAAAAATAAAAAAATAAATATAATTTTTAAAAGATATATTATTAAAATGATTGTATGAGATTGCGATATAATACTGCTTATGCAAGTGAAGGAGGATTTAGCGTGGGATTCGGCCGATGGCGAGGGAAATGCGGCGTGAAAAGGTGAAAAGCGGATGCAGTAGGATAAGGATTGTATGTAGCCGAGTATATGAGAGCATTGCGTGTCCGATGCACCGGTACTTGACGTAAGGAAAGCCAAGCGGTGAACGACCGGTGACACAGATTCGAACTAAGCAAATGCTAACTGAGTAATATAGTCATTCAGCATTTTATCTTATATATATATATATATATATATATATGTATGTATGTATGTATGTATATAACGGTATAATGACAATGTATAATAAATAAATAATCCCCTTATTTAAAAAGAAAAATTAAAAAACAATTTTCGCCCGAAAGATTACGGCTAAATAAAAGGATGTCGTAACGCAAACGCGGTTCGTTGCACGCACACGATTCCTGGTAGGGCCCCGTAACTTTATTGATCGCACACCGGTAAGGTGTCCATACCTCTCGTATTGGATTCAGACGAAACGAGTAAAAATTTCGCTTACGCGTGTGACAGATCGTGCAGCTATAGTTCTCTATCTGCGTTATTTTTTTATTTTCGTATTTTTTTTCCATTATTCTTTATTTTTGTAATAAATATGTCAAGAAATTTTCTAATTTTATACGATGCGATGTCTTTTCTATTACAATTTTTAATATCGATTGCATGATTTGAAATAATTAATATAAAAATATATATATATAAGCAAAAGATTTTTACCACTTTTGTCTAATAGCGATATTGGCAAATGATATTTTTCAGTTGCCGGTACTTGTACGAGGCACGAAAATGGCAGATACGAGTCAACAACAAGCATTAAGCGAACCACACACAAATGGTGTGGTGGACGGTTTGACGGAAGATGAAAAAAGCAAGATGAGACCCGCTGATATCGATGCGGTAAGTTTCGTCGAAAATTCAGCATCCAACGATTTTCTATCCGAATTTTGCCAATGCGGAGAAAACTCGAAAACAAATTAATTAATTAAACATGCAAATATATCTTAAATAAGAGAGCTTTATTTATAGGATATGAGAGAAATGGAGAGGAGAAAGAGAGTCGAGATGATGATGAATTCGCGAATTTTCCGAGAAGAACTAGAACGTATAATCGAGACGCAGATGAAGGACGGTGCTGGACCTTCCGGTCTTTTGCAACAGATCTCCGATATGATGGGTGCACAGGGAGCCCGATTCAACGGCAATGTGTTCAAAAGTTAGTCCCAAATCGCTTCAAGTTGTATCGACTGTCTTCCTTTTCTTACTTGCATTATTATATGGTTTATTCAAAAATACAGATTCAAATTGCGTCTTACCTATCAACGACATTCGCGGTGTGGAAAGCATGGGATATGCCAAGGGCGAAAAGTTGTTACGGTGCAAATTGGCGGCGGTGTTCAGATTACTCGATCTGTACGGATGGACGCAAGGCGTCGGCGGACAAATCACCGCTCGTCTTAATCAAGATCAGGAACACTTTTTAGTAAATCCTTACGGTCTACTTTATCACGAGGTCACCGCCTCGAGTCTGATAAAGGTGGATATGCAAGGCACGATTGTCGAGCAGGGGACGACGAACTTTGGCGTGCATGTCACAAGTTTTCAATTGCACTCGACAATACACGCCGCGAGACCCGATATCAAGTGTATTATTCATATTACTACTCCGTCCGTTACCGCTGTGAGTATGCTTTGTTTTTCATTTCTTCATTCCCGACAATCTGTTTGTTTCGTATGGCATATTTTTATACTGCGATTTTGCGATATTGCTTTAACATTAATAATTAACGATTCAAATTTATTGCACTATTCCGAAAAGAATTACAACAGTGCTAACACGCACGCGATATATTGCATAGGTTTCCTCTTTGAAGTGTGGATTGTTACCGATTGGTCAAGAGAGCATAGTGATAGGCGAAGTGAGTACCCATCAATATATAGGAGGTTCTGTCGAACCGGAGGAACGGGAGAAGATTGCTAGAAACCTTGGGCCGATCAATAAGGTTATGCTTCTAACGAATCGTGGCGCTCTTTGCTGTGGAGAGACGGTGGAGGAAGCATTTTTCAACGTTTACAATACCGTAGTCGCTTGCGAGACTCAACTGAAGCTAATGCCCGCCGGTGTAGACAATCTAAACCTTATCAGCGAGGAATCGAAGAAAGCTATATTCGAAGCTTCGCGAAAATCACCGATCCCTCAGCAGAGTTCAGTAGTGGAGTCATCCGCTCTTGCGGAAAAACTCGAGAAACGCTGGAGAATCGGCGGCGCTGAATTTGAAGCTCTTATGAGAATGCTCGATAATGCTGTAAGTTCAATCGCGAGAATTATTCGATATTATAATTGGTCGTTTATAATGTCTTTTCGACGTGTTGCGTTGTTTCAGGGATTCCGTACGGGTTACATATATAGAAATCCACTCGTAAAAGGAGAACCTCCAAAACCACGGAACGATGTTGAAGTTCCACCGGCCGTATCATCCTTAGGGTATCTCCTTGAAGAGGAAGAATTGTATAAGCAAGGGTAAGTTTTTCTCCTTTTTTTTTTATTTGGACAATATTTTGCTCTAACAACAGGATAGTTAAAGTCGCACGTTCAATTGATTCCTTTTCTTTTTTTGTGCAGATTATGGAAGGGCGGGCGTAAAGGCACTGACAGATCCCGTTGGTTAAATTCGCCAAATGTTTACCAGAAGGTTGAGATCCTGGAAACTGGAACACCCGATCCTAAAAAGATCACCAAGGTAGAAGTCATTACTTTTGAGAATAAGAATGACTAATTATTTACTCACATTTTTGCGCGTACTCGCCTGATGCTAAATCTAATATAGGCATTCTTATTTGGCAATATTAATATTGTAATCGCGTATTGTGGCTGCTAATCGAATTACGACTTGCGCAATAAAGGAGGAGGAGAGCTTTAAACGCGTCAAATATTAAATAATATAATATATTGATATATATATATAAAATAATTACGATCTTGATGTATATGGAGTCGTTTATAAGATTTATTTTGCTTAATTGAATTTGAGAATAGAATACTGTTGGGAGCTTTTTTTAGGCGTGGTACCAAAATTTCAGTTTACCACTATATCACAAACTTATTTTAATTGAATTTTGACAATGCTGAGATGTTTATGTTCAAAAATTTTGAGTGTTGATCTTTTTACGAGATACACAATTTTTTTTGAAATATATCCAACATCTATATGTTATATTTCTACTACTATTACTATTTCGGTACTTTTGTGAAAATAATACAGTGATATATAACTCTATTAGCAATTTTTATTTTTGACATTTGCAGATGATAATTTTATTTTACTGAACAATATTTTAGAGATATTTTTAGCGATGAATGAGAAAGACAACGCGTATATTTATGGCCGTAAATAGATAGTATAACCTCGTATCCAATGCAATATTATGCACTGGTGTTATCAGCACAGTTGTCAACCAGTTGATCATAGAAAATTGCATTATATCATGTTAATCGCATAATTTAATTTGCTTTTTTTTTCATTTTAATTTATAGTTTAGTTTTATTATATAAATATATATGAGTAAATATATACATATATATGTTATGTTAATTAATCATGATTGCTTTTTCCATGAATTTGATGCATTCCAACTGGTGCCATTAGTCTGTATTTAATTGCTGATATGTTAAAAATTTTTGTGTTAATAATTTCTGTATTATATCAGTTTAATCGCGACACGTATCTCCTGGGATAAATAATATATCAAACATTGATATTTGTTATAATATATTGAAATATTTCACACTATAATGATTATAGTTTTTTTTTAACTACAGATACAAATATAACTCTTGTTATCACAGAGCGATATTATATTTGGCAACTACTTATTAATACAATGATTAAAGTACAAATTTGGAACAAAAATTACAACATTTTTAAATTCTATCTAGAGATCAACATATGTATAT
>NW_021850877.1:1011561-1045813 GCF_003651465.1 Formica exsecta
TATATGTGTATGCATTTGCGTACGTGATTTATGCATATAAGCTTTGGTCAAATTTATAACATAATATTAACAAAAAGAAATAATATTTATTATATAATTCAATTTTTAATTGGACACATTTTCATTACATGCGATATAAATGTTTCACGATATGACAAGTATAGATTAAAGCCAATTGTTATTGGTGCATCCTTCAAATAATATATTAAAATAAAATGATAAAAGAAAGAGAGATGTTAAAGCTTTGCATAATAACAAATATCAAATAATTTTTTAATTTAATTAATTGTTGATTGAAAAATGTTTTACAGGGACTGACAGTACAATCTTTTTCATTGTATACTTGTTTGTGTTTTAACAAAGCTTCATTGATACATAACTAAAGGAATAATTTCATTTTTATAAATTATAAAAGAGCTCAGTGAAAAAATGTTTAACAAAGGAAGAGATATTTCTGCTAAGTATGAAACGCGTAAGACGAAAGACTAGGGACGAGAGCGGTTAACATTTTCGTAAACACAAGTTATGAAATATTATCATGTTGAATTCCAGTCAATCGTTAGTATAAGTATATTTACATATAAGATATTAACGACTGTTCTTCTGTAGCTTCTTGATGTTTAAATAAAGTTATATGTGCTGTTTAAAGAGGATGATTATATCAACTTTAATAAAACTTCAACTTTAATGGTGTTTTATATTAGCATTATTCATAGCCTATGATGCTACACTAATAAACCTGGCGTCTTTCATAATATATTGCAAAGTTATGTATAGATTATCGTGCCTACATACAATATATCGATTGACGCTAATTATATGATTTTTAGTTCATCTATTCTATTTGTGTACAGAATTATCCTCTAGCAAAAATGATTTTAAATGTTTTGTGTATCTATAAATAGAAGCACGTTAGAGTTTTATGCCATTTTATCTGAATACTGCATGAGGCGAGAATAAAATAATGATTTAATTGTATCTTATTTAACAAATGCATTTATCTTAAACACTTTTTTATCATAATATAACTAGAATATATATAAAAGTGTATCAAGTGTTTCACGACTCTGTATGAATGTGTGCCTGATCTCGTCATCAAGATCTCCCTGGCCTAATGACACTGATCCCACTGCATTTACAAAACCAGATCAAATGACCCTATGTGTTTCGCGAATTTTGTTCTATTTCCTTGAAATGTTATATGTATATTATTAATTAATATTATCATATTTCTGAATTGTGATGCTGATTTTTATGCAGTATTACATGTAATATTACATCGATTTATATACGATTTGTATAAAAATAAATTATCACAAACTACATAATGTTATAATGCAATATCATACTATTGAGAATTTATTTCCCAGTTTAAATTGTATTATGGAACAATCTATTTTAAAAAGGAGACAAATATGCAGCAGGCACACATAGCATGCAAGAGTCTTATGTTAATATTGCTTCTTACAATGGTTTGAAGGGGGTCAACTAATGCTCTGGTTTTGTGTGCAGTGGGTGTCTGACGGATCTCCTACCCATAGCAGCACACCAGTGAAGATAGACGGTGCTCTTCAGTTTGTACCGAAGAATACCAACCCAAAGGAGTTCAAACAAATACAACAGCAGGTAAGTGTTGCTAATTACATTAGCATCATATTCTATTGTCTCTTTGTTTTTGCTTTCTTATATCAGTGAATTTGCATAAATGGGAATGTACAAGTTGGATACTTGCTTTTATCTCCCTGACAGATTAAAGATTATCGACGAGCAGACAAGATATCGGCTGGTCCGCAATCCCACATATTGGAAGGTGTTTCATGGGAGGAAGCTAAAAAAATGCAGGTACATAAGTTTAATAATTGTCAAATCTTTGAAAATCGACTTGAATTAATTCGAATAGATTTAATCTATTTAACACGCATTAAAATCACCAAAAAAAGAGCATTTCCATTAAACAGTATTTTCCCGATCCAAATTTAAATGTATACCCAAGTGTAAAATTTGCAATACAATAGCATCTCTTTTTATATTTTTAAATTCCTGAAGAAAATTGTCATCCTTAACTTGTATACTCGTTGTTTATAAGGACGCGACAATTAGTGGTACTGGAGAACAAGTAGTTTTAGTAGGAGCCGCTAGTAAGGGTATTATACAGCGTGGTTTTCAACACAATGCAATGGTCTACAAGACACCCTATGCCAAAAATCCCTTTGACGCCGTCACGGATCAAGAATTGGATCAATACAAGAGAGAGATCGAACGCAAACAGAAAGGAGATCCTTGTTAGTTTCATTCAATAGCCAATTTAATCTTTTCTGTCTTTGCATGCATTATATCTGTATCCTGTATCGTAGAATTATTGTGTCATCACTTAATGTTTACCAAACATTTATTGGAGCCATTAATATTACCTATTTTGTAAATAGACGATGAGTCACAATCAGAATCCGAGGCCTTGTCGTCCTTTAACATCAGTCGTGCGACGCATGAATCCAGCACTGCCAAGAGTCCTATTCAATCACCGGTTTCTGTTACTTCGGAAACGGAGGAGGAGAGTAGAGACGGTAAATTTATGTATTTTTACTTCACGGGTCTCCATACATATACCATGGAATCTACCACATTTTATTACATTTTATAGCAATAGATTTTTATTTTCTACGTTATTAACGACTACACTCGTGTGTATACTCCTTTGCTACAGAACCCCGAGTATTGCGAATAGAAACGAAACAAGTGCCTGTGCCGAGTCAACCCGAAGTCGTGTTAAGTGATGGTAAGTCTTTTCCCTTCTTTTTTTTATTTTTATTTTTATTTTACTCCAAGTGAATGTTTTTCCATTCGATCTATGTAAATGGTCAACGAATGGTTAGTGAAATGGATAGAGTTATGTTTTACGCGATATAAAGACATTTGTTTTAATTTAACCTCGATGCATGGCCATAGCTTTTATTTGCAACAATTTGCACATGACACTCGCATCTCTACGACCAATTTACCACAAATCATTAAATTACAGCATGTTTGTATATGTGTGTGTGTGTGTGTGTGTGTGTGTGTGTAAACTTGAGCAAATATGTTCATTCTAATCTTATTGCTAGAGATACGTATGCAAAGTCATCAAATTTATTATGCTTTTGCCTACGTATAAGCCTTAAAAGCCCTCTCGTCTCCTTCCGCCACTCGAAATAACGATCATTAATGCTTGCATCAATAACCGATCGTTCACGTTAAAACACTTTTTATTTAATTTTATTTTCTCTTTATTTCTGTGTGTGAAACGCTACAAAAATCCTTGAAACTCGCACGTGTTTCTATCTAATTTAGGGTGTGGTTTTCTATCATTTATTAGGCTTTTTTCTAAATAATAAACTAACGCGAAAGAGATAAGAAAGAAGCATCATCGATTTCTGTATAAAACTAACGATAAGATAATTATTCTTTATACGATCTTCCTAAAATTTTTTCTCTTTTGTGTAACGCAAATATATAATCACATGTAATAATCACGTACAGTAAAGTAAATGACGGTGAGTAATAATTTTATTCAAGGTAGATAAATAAATAGCGTATTTTTTTGCGCAATTATAACATAAATACAAGTGTAAAAAATACACAGAAAAAAAGTGGGTGTAGCGCTTTGATTATAGCGATAGCTAAAACTAAAGCACTAAAAATACCTATTTCGAGCGACGACGAAGACTTCGCGGATAGAATGTCAGAGTATCCGTGAACGTTCTCCGTTTCTCTAAAACGAGATGGACGGGCACCAATCGATCATTTGCCGGATTTATGTTTGAGACATATTATTGGGACGTAATTAATGTTTGCAGATTGCGAACTAGGCAGTAATTGCAGCAGCATGAGCAACGAACGTGTGTACTGCGGCCGGCGGTTTTCCAAATCTCTTTACGATAGCCTTCATTTGGAGAACGTTAGAACCTCTACAATTGCCGAACGTAAAAAACCTCTTCTTATTACACATTCGAAAATGTCCGTTAGCAAGCAAAGTATGAAATTGCAATCGAACGCGATCGTCCGGGACGAGATTGTCGCAAAGTCTCGCTACGAGGCGAGACGAAAATTTTTCGAGGATCTCGGGCGTCAAAAAAACTCGGCAACGGATTCGAAGACGGGAACGATGAGTGCGAATAATGGAGAGAACGTATCTAAGCAACATTCCATAGTGGACTCTGCGAGTAAAAAATTACGTATTCATCCTGTAAAAATGTACCACACATACCTGACAAATGGGGATACAAGAGAAGGCATCGAGAAAATGAATGGCGAGACGCATTCGGACGATATTGTGATGCATTCTACGAAATGGGAGAATATTGCGCAACCAGATTTCGTTAAACTAGTCAATGTGAAGGATACAGAACCGAGCTCTCGCGACATCGCGTTCTGTACGAATGACGATGATCAATTCGAGGAGATAGTAAAACGTGAGAATCACGTAATGACGATTGATGAGAAGGATGCTTCTGTAAAAAGGGAATCTTTGACAATTCGAGAAAGAGACAACGAGAAATCGAGCAATGATTGTTTAGATTTGACGATTCAGGCAACGAATGGGGAACAGCAGCAACGTACATCAAAACCGACAATAAGAACAATGACGAAGATGCAGGACTGTACTAAGACGTTTCAACGCGATAGTAGCGATAACGAAGAAAGCTTGCAATCGCTAAACGATTTATCTTCCAACAATTGCAATAAACATTCCACCGATCATTACATATGCGGCGAGGATAAAGAAGCATCGATGAATAAAAGAATAAACAGTCACGCGACGGAATTAAAGAAACAAAGTATTTGCACATGGATCGAAAAATCCATGTGCGAAAGCAATTGGCCGAATAGCAAAGCGGAGATCGACGACACATACGAATCGTATTGCAACGACATTACAAAAATTGTCGAGAGCATCGACGTAAATATTTCTTCGTCGAAAACAGAACTGGACGCGTTACCCGACACGGACACTTGCATCAAGTACAATCTAGACTCCACGAATATGAGTCTCATTTACAGTCTAACTCCACCAGCGGTTCAAGAGGAAAGCGGCAACGACGATACCTTGGCGGAACGATCGTCGGAATGGCAATCCGATACAACGAGAAGCGATAACGATGACGCGTTAGACGATTATGTATGGATAGAGCCAACGACGACCAAAACAGAATGTATAAAATCCACGCAGTGTCTACAAGATCGTAGAACAATATCGAGCAATAATAGCAGTTCCGACTCAGTATCTGAAAGACATTCGGCGAGCGGTTCCGACATACTCGAGCTACCAAGTTGCACGGTTCTCGAATTAGAGGATATCGATGGCGAAGTTTTTCACAATGGTATTAACGAGTCTGCTAACGAGATCATCGCCGATCTTAACGCCGCCCCCGATGAAGAAGCGCCATCATCAAATGACGCTCTGCAAATTGCGCAACATATCCTCGCCGAGATTATCGAGTCCGTTTACATTCTGTTGTTCCTCGATTCTTCTATTTACGATCTCAACGTCGCAAAAGACGTCGTACGCCAATTTATCTATAGCTGTTGTTACGAATATTCGCTCACAGAATTTGCCGATCGCACGTCCGTATCTGATGTCTCGACGGTAATCAACAACGATATCGATAATATTTGTCGAATGAAAGGTTTCTTAGAAAATTTATCGCCACATTTTGCCGGTTATAATAATCAAACGACGATACATGAGAAAGAGGATCCAAGATCTTCCGCCGTAATCGAATTTTGCACCATAGCGAAGAGGTCACCGATCGAGAAACCGAGCACTCTGGCATTAAACTTTCGTATTATCAAAATCTCGCCGGACGAATCTACCGATACATTGCCTGATATCGCTTGTCGGGTATTTGACGAAAATTCAATTGACAACGATCGCGGTTCTACCGAAACTGATAGAATCCTCGATAAAACGAGGTATAGCGAGAACGTAACTGTGCCGAAATCAGAGACGGAAACGTGGCCGTGCGGTCGATGCTATTATTGCCAAGAGAAGGATGAAGAATCGATAAGAGATAAATTAAATTGTCTAACGCCTATAAGTGAGGAATTGGACGAAACTCCACACGACACGACATTCGTTTTAGAAAATGCCAACGACGAAACGTCGCATCACCTGGAAACCCGCTCTGTCGACGCTGTCGAAGAGAACAGTACAGTAAATTCCACGAAGCAATCTGTTTCTCTCGACGAAACCTACACGATCTCCGAAGTTAGCTCCATCATTATCTCTGATAACGATGAGACAAACGATGTTCAAGAACTGCCCGATATCTTGAACTCGTCTATAGATTGTATGTCTTATTCGTACGACACTAATGAATTTATACGCTTGGAAAAGGCTATCGCGGATAGTTCACCATTAAACGTGTAGCTGACCCTGTTAGAAAATCATATTTTATCCTAATTTTGCGATTGTCAAATTACTAAACAATTGTTTTCCCAATTTTTTTGGGGAAAAAGAATTTCAACGATTGATTTATCAATATGCACAACCGCTGCAACAGTATTTTAGCTTGAGTGCCGGTTACTCTAATTACATTAATCGATGAACTAAATTTCTTGCTTTTTTTATAGCGTTAATCAGATCTGAAGAGCATCTCTTATAATATTGAATAGTTTGTACAGTCAATTTTTCACTTTGTACGCGCGTTTATTTAGCTTATCAACATGTCAAGTTTTCATACATTTTAAGCTGATAAACGAAAAGATTTATTCTATCGTAAAAGCGGCACGAGTAAACGCGCAAACGTTAGATGTTAAGAAGAAAAGAAGACATTTTAATATTTCTTAATGCTTCTTATTCATTATTTCTTGTTCTACAATTTTCTTTTCCTTTGTAGTTTTTCAAATTCTATGAATCTCTTTATGTATGAACAAAACGCATTTTTTGCGCAATCAACTTTAAACATATCTGAATAGGAAAAGGAAATGTTGACAATTTCTACATATGAATTAGTATTAACATTTATAAGAGTACTAGTATCGTTTATGTATATAACATTTCCTGAGATTTTAGTTTTTTTTTCTTTTCTTTTTCTCTTTTAGTCAAGTTGTGACTTAAAGACAAAGAGTTTCATTATTTAATGTATTTGTTTTAATATTCTGATTTATTTTCTCGATATTTTTTTGCCTAATGAGTTTAATCGACATTACATTGTTACATATTTACTCGTCGCTTTCTACTAACGATATTGTATTTAAGTTAACTTAAATTGCGAATGCTTGTATGATTTATACAATATCGTAACAATTTTGAAGCACGTTTAATGATATAAAAGTTTGCATATAACACTTTTTATAATTTTTTCTATATACCCATCTTTATATATACATTTGGATCTGTGTGTGTGTATTAATCCTCACCATTAACACCTGCTACTATTTCGGTGGTATACACGCATCCTGCAAGCTACGAATGATCGATGCTATTTGCTTGGACACATTGATTTTTTATAACGAATCCAAGAACGAATACGTTTGGCAACAAATCGTCATTTCTCAAAAGGTAAAGTATATCTCTGTGTGTGTATCTCTCTTTCTCTCGCTTCTCTTGATCTTAAAATATAATTACACGTAATTTTCAGCTGCCTAAGTTTGGTGTGATTGATATGTCGATCCCTTGGCTTACAAATTATTACAAAAAGATGTACTGACTAGAGACTTGATCGCTGCCTCATGAATTTAATTATAATTTTATTTTAATTTATTTGTGAGAATCTAAGTTTCATATAATTCCATATTTGTGTTCTAGGAGAGAATACCGTAAATGGCGATCACTCGGACGCTCATCACAGTACTTTCTCGCAAAGTAGCAAGGAGGTTTGTCGCACAATACTTTTAATATCAAGATCATCGTACAGTACTATCATACATCATATGCGGGGAACCGGATATATTGCGTTAATTTTTCACACGTTTTACGCATATATATGATTTTAATCTTGAGACAATGACAGATACAGACATGTCTCTGTGTTACGTATGGTTAAACAACGTTATTACATATATCTCAAATCACGGGGGGAGGGCAAAACGAGAAATGAATCATTGATTTGTCAGGAAAGAAATCGATCGTACTTTACGTCAACATGATTTAAACAAAGTGAATATAAATCTCCGCATATGTAGTACATCGTCCTGCTTTCACAAATTTCACACATTCGTAAACATCTGGGTAACGCTGTTTTCGCAGTAAAAATAAATATAAAATATTTTTTTCTCTATAATATTAATATAACAATTAAGATACAGCGTATCCGATATTTAAGCGAATCATCGCTTTATATTAATCTTTATCGTATAGATACATCGCTCGTTCACAAGCATATATAGTCGTTTCATAGATTCTCTTCTACAAATTTTTCTATTATGTCCTGGTTTGCATGCAATCAAATTATAATTGGCTAATAGAACGATTAGCGAGAAAATTCGGCGCACACTTATGCATGTGCATGCAGAAAGGTTTATGGTTACGGTTGGGACCTTCCGTGTTAAGGGTTCCATGTCGCAGGATGTGAGCGTTAGCGAGGAATCGCCAAAGAAGGAAAAGAAGAAGAAGAAGGGCCTTAGGACGCCTTCTTTCCTTAAAAAGAAGAAAGAAAAGAAGAAGTCGGTCGAGGCGTAGGTAGTTATAACTCAGGTATGTAAGCGAGTTCAAGATAATTGAATCCAAGTTCGATTTACTCTTTGCTTCTTATTCCATGGATTTTGATCGATATTCAATACGCAAGGGATATTTTAGATAAGTCGAGCAAATATATTTATAAATCTATTGAACGGCATTTTTCTTATAAGCGTTTGTATGCTTATACTAGAGAGCATTTTTTACGATCTACGATCTATAGATCGACCGAACGAGTTTAAAGCTCTTATTAGTAATATTTTAATCGTTTGACTACTTTTCTGACATTTATTTTTGAATATTATTTTTTTTTTCTTCAATAAATGATAAAAAGGATTTTGGCAACTCACTCGTTCGCTCGTTCAATTGATCATCTCAGCCGACATTTCTCTCGAGGATGGTTAATTTGTTGATCATAGAAGGTAGGAAGAAGCATCCTTTTTCTTTAAATTAGATGTGCTAAATTTCATTTCGCATTCGATGCAATAAAAATCAAAAATCATGTTTCTTCAGATATAGAATTGCATTCGCGCGCAATTATCTAGAAAGAATAGAGTTTCTCGAGTATAATGATTGACGAAACTCATGCGAAAGGAGGATCCGAATGTTATTGACGCTGAGCTAATCTATATTTGCAGACACTGCCACAAGCAAAAGCTTATCGTAAATAATAAAACGAAAATACAAGTTTAAACTCAAGATCGAAGCGAATTCGGTTTAAAATAAAGGACGAAATATTCGACGAATAACGAAGCACAGACGAATGGCGGAAGAATGAAAAAAAGGAGAAGGAAGGAGGATATGCGAAAAATCGAAGCGGATGAGCAACAATCACAGCATCTTTCCAGGACTCAAGACTGCCATCGCATTACGTCTACGATAAGGAAACTATATTGTACTGTTAATGTTTTTACGTTTTTAATTTGTTAAGCGTCGCGCGCTAATGTATTTAATCCGCTATTTAATTTTGCCTCTCCTATCCCGTTTGTGTGTAACGCAATAAAGAGTTACATATGCATACTTTGCGACGAAGACAGATAGAGAGGCGTCATCATTGCCGTCTTCGTTATTTTATTCGCCAATATCGACACAGTTGCCGTTGCCATCGTCCTCGTCGTCCTCTTCCTGCTCATCGTCGATGTCGTCGCTGTCGTTATCCTTCATCGTCGTCGTCGTCGCCGTCGTCATCTTCATTATTATTATCATTACAATTGTCACCATCGTTATATCGTCATTATCATTATCGCCATCATTCTCATCGTCACAGTCATCTTCGTCATTGTTGTCGACGTTATTACTATATTGTGGTCTCATCGTTGCTAATTTGCTTCTACTTTTCCCTCTATCTTAAAACTATCTTTATTCTTTCATTACCATTGGTAATCTTAGATTAGGAGGAAGGTATTTAATCTTCTTTCGCAGAACGCGCGAGGTATGTAATAGAGTTTACAGCGCAAACTTTACGCGCGCGAATGTTAATTGGAAGATATATGAAATATATTTCGAATGATTTATGGATTCCATTGGGCGATACGGTCAGCGTTATCGTAATAAAAATATAGAAATGCATGCGAAAGGCTGTGTTCTAAAATTTAATGTTGGCATGCGAGAGACTGTCACGGGGATATAGATCTCGCGTCTGCAAAGACGCAACTGTGTCTCTATTAAAAGCATCCCTGACAATAAAATCGCGTCTGATGTCCCAGATTGGTGTATTCGTCTTCGTGATCGATATCCTGTGCAAAGTAATTTGTGCCGTATTGATATTCTTGTTGATTACGCGTTTGTTGCCGACAACCTTTTCTTTTTTTAAACTAGAAATTGGTGCTGATGTCAATATAACTCGATAAAAATGTAATGCTGACAGTAAGCCAAGAGCCCACGGCAATATTCATCGGCTTATATTGTATCAATTTTAAAAACGTGATTTCGGTAAATTTATATATATTCATTAGAAAGATATGACCACGGTAAAATTTAAATCGATCACAGCGTGGAACCAAGATAAAGCGCTTTCGACAGATACTTTTTTTTATATTGGACATGACGAAATGGCTTTAACATTTCTAATCGAAATTTGTTATGAGTATTTGTTGTATCATATATATAGAAAGAGAGCTTGGAACGGTGTATGATTCTTTTCCTTTGTTTTCCTTTTTTAATTAGGAAATCACTTACTCATTGATGTAAAAACGTGTCCTTATGCTTTTACCAATCGATTAGTCTAACAATTAGTATTCGAGAGATGTCAGTTTCATTCTTTATCGTATTTACGATAATGGAGTGATTCTCTCTTTGATCTGTTTTGATCATTTGCATGTCACTTGCGATTGAATAACAGTTTTTTGAAATAACTTCAACAAGTCGGATTAAGTATAAGAATATTTTTTTCAGAATTTTAATTAAACAAAGAATTTTATAAAGAGCGTTCAAAGTTACGATTGAAACGATTAAACGTTTTTCTTCTCTGTATTTATTTAGCTTGTTGAAGCTATCGAGGAATGTTGTTCAAATTGATAATTTGAACACTAATGATTACGTTATTCATAATTGATCGCGATCGCTTACAACGTATATATTTTGTACAAATAAAATCTGCGTTAAACTGTCTATATATGAGATATGTATAATAACGTACGATTATGTATGATTATGTATAATGCGATTCGTGTTATACATAGATCTCCGAGAGATATAAGGTATTAAAGATATAGTATACTATTCTATCAGAGAAGAGAAGAGAGAGACAGAGAGAGTGTGTTCTGATTATAAATCATTCATACTCGAGATGGCTAGAAAGACTAGACGAATAGATAACAAGACAATGAAAAATAAAATACACGCATGCACATTGCTTTAAAAATTTTTAATGTTTTTTCAATGTTTACGCGAGGTGGCAATATTGACGTTATATTTTATTTTATATTGTTTTATTGAATCGTGAAATTAATGTGTTAATGATTTATTTACTCTCGCTATTATTATTATTTGCTCTTTATTATTAAAAATATTATATTACTATTAATAGAGAGTATTATATTATTAAGGTCAACTCTCAATTATCATCGTTATTATACCTACAGCATAACAAATTGCGAGCTCGTGATTTAATCGAATTCAAGTCGCGTTTTCTGTAAATGACGATTCATTGCGAGATTGTATGATGTTTTATATACTGACTAGACGTCTATGAAAAAATTCGCTCATTTTCCACTTTTTTTTTTCTCACCTTCTCTTCCCATCCTTATGGTATTCGCGTATTATGTAATGATTGGTAATAACTGTACGATCGAAGACGTATATATTAATGCAATCTATTATTGTAATGGTTGATATAATATATAAATAATATTACAAAATATACGAGAAAATATTTTTAGATGTGTACTTATACATACATCTCTTAATAGCGTTTATTCAAGCAATCGAGTGATATTTTAACAAAGCAAATACAATTTCCTTGTCGAAAATTTTATATATCACAAGATACGTAAAAGATTGAATCAGAAATAGAAAATAAAGTTACCGTAGTAGGTTGCTTTGAGTTCCGGATACTAGGCAAGGATAAAAGTGATAAAAAAATAATTAATAATAGGCAAGAGCGCATCATGATAAGAGCATATAGAAGAGAGTGGGAATCGATAATTTTTAATATTCATCCGCAGCTTCTCCCTCGCCATCGACGGAGTCCATACCGACTTCTTCGTAGTCCTTCTCCAAGGCGGCGAGATCCTCTCGAGCCTCCGAGAACTCGCCCTCCTCCATCCCCTCGCCGACGTACCAATGCACAAAGGCTCTCTTCGCGTACATGAGATCAAATTTGTGATCGAGCCGCGCCCAAGCCTCAGCAATCGCCGTCGTATTGGAGAGCATGCATACGGCGCGCTGGACCTTGGCGAGATCCCCGCCGGGAACTACGGTCGGTGGCTGATAATTGATGCCAACCTTAAATCCTGTGGGGCACCAATCGACGAATTGTATACTGCGCTTGGTCTTGATGGTCGCGATCGCTGCATTAACATCCTTTGGTACTACGTCACCTCTGTATAACATGCAGCATGCCATGTATTTTCCGTGACGCGGATCGCACTTGACCATCTGATTTGCCGGCTCAAAACAGGCGTTTGTTATCTCGGCGACTGAGAGCTGTTCGTGATAAGCTTTTTCCGCGGATATGACGGGAGCATAGGTGACCAGAGGAAAATGAATTCTCGGGTAGGGTACCAAATTCGTCTGGAATTCCGTTAAATCGACATTGAGTGCGCCGTCGAAGCGCAGCGAAGCCGTGATCGAGGATACGATCTGACCGATCAATCGATTCAGATTGGTGTAGGTTGGTCGTTCGATGTCCAAATTACGTCTGCAAATGTCGAATATTGCCTCATTGTCCACCATAAACGCGCAGTCAGAGTGCTCCAGGGTGGTGTGCGTTGTGAGGATCGAGTTGTATGGTTCGACGACGGCCGTCGAGATCTGGGGTGCCGGATAAATCGCAAACTCGAGCTTCGATTTTTTACCATAGTCGACCGACAGTCGTTCCATCAGCAAGGATGTGAAACCGGAGCCGGTGCCGCCGCCGAACGAGTGGAAGATCAGAAAACCCTGTAGTCCCGTGCATTGATCTGCCAATTTGCGAACGCGATCCAGAACCAGGTCCACTATCTCTTTGCCGATTGTATAATGGCCGCGCGCGTAATTGTTGGCGGCGTCCTCCTTGCCGGTGATCAATTGCTCTGGATGGAACAGTTGTCGATACGTGCCTGTGCGTACCTCGTCTAAAAGAAGATTGGAAAGTTTCAATTTCACTTTTCGCACTCCGTGTCTTAAATCATACAATAATAATAATATAATATTGTTATACTTATTGCACAACACTTACCCACAACGGTGGGCTCGAGATCGACGAATACAGCTCGAGGTACATGCTTTCCAGCGCCGGTTTCGCAAAAAAAGGTATTGAAACTGTCATCACTGCCACCCAAAATCTTATCTGATGGCATTTGTCCGTCGGGTTGAATACCATGTTCCAAGCAATACAACTCCCAGCAAGCATTTCCAATTTGTACTCCGGCTTGGCCTACATGTATGGATATGCACTCACGCTGTAAAGAAAATAATGTTACAAGATGCATTGCGACAGCATTCCAATTTGAGTCTGATCTGTTTTTTATTAAAAGATTTTTTTAAAAACGTTATCGAATAAAGAATATATCTATAGTGCCAAATATAATACGAAATGTTACATATGTACATCTAAAATACTATACAAATAATAGATCGAGTGGAAATAGAATGTAGTTGTTAGTTCCGAAAAAGCTCGGCAAAATTGCCACGTGCTTTTTTTGCGTTGCTGATAATTAAATACGCATCACTCTTCATGACGAAATGTTTGTTGCACTACGTCGTGCGAGTTTTTTTATTCTAAAAATAGCAACAACGTAATGCAAATGTGTCCGCAGTCGCTACTTGCGCCAAACGAGAAGCGCTAGACGGATCGCGACCTTGACCAGTTTATAAGAATCTTAAATTGAGCTTATTTTTCTCGAACAATGATAATAAAAGTTGTACTTTCTTATATTTTCTTCATTTATAGAAAATATCATTGACCTGCTTATTTCGGTAACAAAGCTATCACATAACAATGCAGATTCATAACCTCACTTTTAATGTGAGTCTATTAGACGACTCGCTAAAGCACACGGTTTTGATCGTGTGCAGAAACCACGTAAAAACTCAGTTGAATCTCACTTGCTAGCATCAAAAGGAACGTGCATTCAACTGAATTATGACGTCACAAGTGAGAATTATCTGAGTTTTGATGTAAATGGAAAGCAACTACTAATCACTAATCAGCTGATGATGGCTGCGTTCGGGAAGCACGCTTTTAAAGATTCTACGTGAATGCGTGTCGATAAATCTACCAATGGCCGCGTTCAGCAGAGAAAGCGCTCAGTTATCGTCTTGTCAACACTTGACGTTGATTCGTTGGTTCTAAAAGTAAGAACCAATCACATTCGATTGCTACTAAGCGGTTTTCTCTGCATATTCTTCAAGTATATATACAAGTGCTTGTGCTGTACTTTTTGTCTCCTCTTGATTGTCTTTTTCCGTTCCTTTCTTTTCTGCTCCTTTGAATTTTAGAATTTTCAACGACTACGCGTTTTGCAGTCTTTTTCGAATTCTCCATCCTTGTATGTTTTAGGGTGATAACAAACCTCTCTGTCTAAGTTGCTTTCCATTTACATCAAAACTCAGATAATTCTCACTTGTGACATCATAACTCAGTTGAATGCACGTTCCTTTTGATGCTAGCAAGTAAGATTCAACTGAATTTTTACGTGGTTTCTGCACACGGTCTCGAATCTTACTTGCTAGCATCAAAAGGAACGTGCATTCAACTGAATTATGACGTCACAAGTGAGAATTATCTGAGTTTGATGTAAATGGAAAGCAACCATTTTATATATATATTATATATTAGAAATGGATTCTCTTACCATCTTGAGAGACGTTTATCGAATTGCGGGACGAAGGTTTTTTCCGTTAATCTTTAATATGCTTTCAATAGCCGTTTGAACGAAGCTGGCGATGGAGCTCCTTCGAACGATCTTAACTTACTGAGCCGGGCAAGTCGGAAACGACGGTCTTTTATAGCCTCGGTTTGTACCCGATTTACGCTTGTTGTTCCAAGAGCACACTGCCCATCAATGATACTCGTCACGCTTCGCATCCGGCTACGTAGGAGTAGGATTACGCAATCATATTTGCAATTGACGTAATCATGTGAATGTTATAAAGTTCAATTACTTTTTTTGCAATTTTAATTAGCGATAGAACAACGCAAGAACGTCGCAAATATGTCGTTTATATGTATACTGGTTGTATTTAGATTTGATTTGACTTAGGTATCTTTGGACGTCATATCTTCCACGTCACGCAATATTCCTGCATTTGTACGTTGTGATTTATTTTTCTTCGGTTTATTTTTGTACGTTTTCTGGAAAAAAGGCACAAAAAATTAATCAAAAGGATTTTCACAAATCTCTCTAAAACTATTTAAACGAGCGAGACAATTTTAGAGAACACGGTACTGCAAGGCTGCGTTCGGAAACATCACCCGTGTGCACACGAGCGTCGTTCTATCTTTGTTTTTTTCTAAAAGTTGAACAAAGATAGAACGATGCTCGGGTGCTGTTTCCGAACGTACCGCAAATATCGTGGAGAGTAACGAACTCTATAGCTATTAAACGTATATATACGCGCCACGTATGCACGTATTTACGTATGTACGTATGTATGTATAAACGTATAAACGTATATACGTATGTACGTTTCCGTCCTAGAATAGCCGCCGTGTTCTTATGATGTTTCTATTGTATCCTTTGAATGACCGATTATTTTACAAAAAATAAAATATAATATTGGAACTGTGTGTGTGCGATGCGAATCATCAGCATCAGATCGGCAGTATATTTAGTAAATATTATTATCATATTTCAGTCATATTTTTCATCAAAAATTTATTGCGATGAGATAGAGTAAAACAGATAAGATAATATAATAGATAAGATAGTAAATGTAATTGAATTGAATTATTTATTAGTTTATTTTGAAGTGAAAAAGTTAATGTGTAATTTTAAAGAGATAAATAATTTATGATAATATTTTATATAAAAATCTAATTAATCATATTAGAAAGTAATATATGTAGCACTTTTAAATCTTTATATATTTGCAAATTATTTACAACTTACAAACGCAATATATACGGAAATACGACTTATATTCTTAAAGAGGAATAAAGGCAAAGGAGATGAATCAATGATCGACTTTTAGCTTCGCTTTCTTTTTCATAATAAAACAATAGGTTTAAGTAAAATATACGATATTCAATAATAAAAGAATTTGAATGATTCCAAGTCTTTATAATAAAAGATTTATCAAATATTCGTTTTTTCGATTTGATATATATTAGCTACCTTTACTATAGATAAATTGAAGTGTATGCATTGTCTATTTATCGTCAGTTCAATCGAGCGAGCATGGAGCGAAACACATGGGTGATGGATGTAGGTGCAGTGAGTATCCTTATAAGGCCGGGGAAACTGGCGACGTTCGTATTCTCAATGGAGAGTAGGCCGCGGCAGGAATCGCGTAATTTCCCGTAATCGTGTAACGAACCTTCGAATAGGCAGTTTCACCATATATTTTGTTAGAGCGCGTACAACCGTAGTACAACCTGGAACGATATTTTGATATTATTTTAAGAACGCTAAGAATAATGTCTAACGATTTATTATTTATATAAAATCAATAATCCTATATTCATTGTTTTGTGATAATAAATTAAAATAATAAAATTTATTACAATCCTCTTCCCCCTTCCCCTTTCTCCCATATATACAGTAAGTAAAAAAAACGTTAGCTCAACATTTTAAAATGTTATGTTTATGTGTATTGTCTCTGAATGCTTTAACAAAATATTTTGTAAATAACATTTTGTGAAAATGTTACCTGAGAAATAATATAATCTTTTCAAACATTGGAAAATTCTTTTAGGCAAACTATAGTCCTATATTACTTTTTGAATGTTTTCTATAGTTTTATCACTGTGATGTGATATTCAATGTATAAAAACTATATATATTGGAACTGATAGATGTTATTGAGGCTGCGTTCCGATATTCATTGCCAGTATTGAAAATCTATAGTTTACGTCACGTGCACTATAGATTTTTAATACTGGCAGTGAATATCGGAACGCAGCCTTATTCTTACTTATAGGATACAGAAGCTACGCTAAATACTAGTATCGTCTTCTTTGCATATATATAAAATGCTTGAAAGCGTTTTTTCCAAATAATATATACATTTTACAACTGATATAATATGCACCGTCTGCATGTCTGACCTGGTGGAATTTTTTAAAACTATTTTACAATCGTAGATAAATTTGGACTCGAGATGTCGATAACTAAGTTTACGATATTATCAGCATGAGACTAGGTTCAGTCTAACCTATAATTATCGATGGAAATATGCATATAGAATCTTAATATAATATAAACAAACGGATATATATGTATATATATCCAATTTGTAAAATAGAGTTAGAAATTTTTTATCAGCTTATCCTAGGCTGAATTGGTCATATCAGCCATTGAATTCCGTGGACTGTAGTGGTCTTCTCGACATGCTGTAAAGGAATACACTGAATGTAACCTATCGTCGTGTTATTATTACGCTTTCAGTTTAAGAAAGACAGGAAAAGAATTGTATACTAAAAGAATTTACGAAATATATATTGCAGTGCATCTCTAGATAGATCGCCGTCCACACTGGCTGTTGGAGGTCTCTTCCTAAATGAAAAAGCAATGTCCGCTTTAATTTTCTACACTTTATTTTATCTCTTGATGTCCGGATGTATCGTCTATCCGCCAACGGAGTTCGTCTCGGCTGGGCTGACCGTGAAAGACATTTTCGCTGGTTGGCTCGGTAGCGAGAATGAGTTTTTTATACAGTATCATATTAGAAGAAGCGTAGTTACGTTACTCGTACACTCCATGCTCCCTTTAGGTAATATAAGCATGTTTTTATCTTAGATTCAATTGTCTTGTTTCTATTGTTTTAAGTTTTCACAGATTCGTATATGTGATCTTCTTTTTTTTCCTTTTCCTCAGGCTACATTTTAGGATTAATTTTCTTCGGTCATGTAGACGCCGCGAGATTGTTCCTAGCTGGTGGAAATTTCTTTGGACTATTGGTCGTTCTTTGCTTCACGATCGGTCCGCTTTATATGTTGAATAAGGTCTTTGAATGGTCTGCACATGATTGGGCCACGCATCCGATAGCGCAAAATCTTTCTGTCTATAGTAATAATAATATGTCATGGATGTCCGTTGCCTCTGACATTAATGTAGAATATCGAAGGTTCAGTCCAAAAAAATACTGTCTTATTTATTGATTTCTAAATGGCATTGTAAATACCTTGATTTATACGAAAATAATACAATTTTATTTTAGAGTAGATAAAATTGTTATTGTCACAAGTAGCGTAACTCGTACTGTAACAACGGACAATTGGATTATTAAAATTACGCCTTATAAATTACAAGTGGCACATCAAAGCGATGCAACTCTAATTGTGAATAAGAGCGATACGCACTTGATGTCACCAACAACGAGAGATCAAGTTCAATTCATCAATATACAGGTATAATAATAATAATATCATATATAAATTAGATGTTTAAATTGATAGAATCTTATGTGCATGATTTTGCAGGTAAAACCCACACGGGCAATGGCAGAAGCGTTCGATATAAGATTAAATGCATTGGATTTTAAGGATCTGCAAGATAAAGTTTCGCGACCAATTACTGTACTGCAAAATATAAAGTTTCACAGAACTTTGCTCGACAGATTTATTGATACTTTCAAAGAGGAAGTTAATAGAAATCCATTCTATGATACTGCCCAGGTATCAAATTTTGGCGCGGCTGTTACCAGTTCAATTATTTTAATTCCTTCTTTTGAAATTCGTCTTGTTATTCATTCGTATATATATATATATAATAGGAATTGGATCAATGTATTGGATGCATGCAAACATCCTCAAATATAAAATTGAACAGATTATGCAACAGCGCCGAAAATAGAGACTCTGACGGCTGTACGACATGTTACTGCCGTCCAATGTGGTGTATAGAATGTATGGCAAAATGGTTAATATCTTTTATTTCTGTTATTATTTGCAATTATTCTTATTTATGCTAAATCATGCAGATAAAATATATTCTTAATAAACCTCATTATTTAAGCAGGTTTGCTTCGAGACAAGATGAGAATGCACCAGAAACATGGTTGTCCTCCAAGTGTACTTGTCCTGTCTGCAGAGCAAAATTCTGTATCTTAGACGTATGTCACGTAAGAACTTTGAATCATTAATGTTTCAATAATGTTATATTGGATTATCATAAAGCTTTCATGTTATACAATATCTTTTTTCTTTTTGGAGATAATTTTCAACAGAATAACACATTAAATTAACAGTTTCCATGCATATTTTATGCAGATATATTTAGAGACTACATCTTTTGAGACATTTGTGACTTTTGAGACTCTTGTTCATACAGTAAAGACATAATTGAAAAAAATATATGTATATATATCATATACATATATAATGTACTTTCTTTTTATTATATGAAGATATGCATGTATGTGAGTGCGTGCCTTTATATTGTATGTGTATAGATATCTTTAGTATCAATTATCGCACAATCAAATTGTAGTCTGCAGTTGATTAATATCAAGAATACAAGTCAATGCTTCATACATGTAACACATTAATAACTAACGAAATATCACAAAAAACTTTCGCAAAAATCTAAAATATAAAAAGTTTAATATATGACAAAATATTATTATATTGTTATTTTATTATTAATAAATACTTCTTGATCGTAACATCTTGCTAAAAATATATGAAAAATTATTTACCGATTAATCCACCTATTTTATTACACAACATTGTGCACAATCTGTATATAATCAAAGACATTTAATTTATATATAGAATAAACCAAAAGTATCAATGTATCATAAGTCTGGGTGCAATATTCATTGCCATGAGCTCCTGGAAGAGCAACTTTGCTGCATATGGTAGTCTAATTTGGGAAATCTGTGTCTTGTTTTTACATCCTTTACATTCAAAGGTATTGTTTCGTAAATTTGCTATGGCAATTAAGCCACAGAAATTACAGATATGAATTCGATACGGATCTGACACTTCAAAGAGACGTTCTCGCAAAAATTGTGCCGCACCGTGAGAAATTTGACAATCCCGTTCCATCTCTCCGAAACGAAGTCCTCCATCCCTATACAAATATGTGAGCACTAAATATTCGTATACAACAGTATAGTTAATTATATTAGAGATTATATAACGCGCAAAATTACCTTGCTCGACCCTCCATAGGTTGTCTAACTAAAATTTGCACAGGTCCTCTCGCTCTACTATGAATTTTATCGTCTACCATGTGCTTCAAGCGTTGGTAATACGTCGGTCCTAAAAAGACTTGCGCATTAATCTTGCGACCTGTGTGTCCATTGTACATCACTTCATTTCCTCGCAACTGGTAACCATATTCTTGTAGAAGTGTAGAAATCTTTTGCACATTTACGGCATCATTAAATGGGGTAGCATCACCAATCTCTCCTAAAAATATACATTAAAATCATATATATATGATATATCTTAGAATACCTTATTTTTAACTGAAATGAAAACTGTATTACCTTTGTTGGCAGACACTTTTCCCTGTATGCACTCTATCAAGTGACCGATAGTCATACGTGAAGGAATAGCATGGGGGTTAATAATAATATCAGGGGTAAGACCCTCGCATGAGAACGGCATATCTTCTTGCCTATACTGAATGCCGCATGTACCCTTTTGTCCGTGACGCGACGCAAATTTATCACCAATTTGTGGAATACGTACGCTGCGTACTCGAATTTTGCAAAATTTATATCCTTCACTGTTCAACGTCAACATTACTTGATCGACTATGCCAGTCTCACTGTTTCGCAAGAAAGTCGAAGCGTCCCGTTTTGTAAAACGTTTCGTCGTACTATCTAACTGAAAGCATTGACGAAAAAGAGATAAAATATTACTTTATTATCTTTATATATATTAATCAAATAATACAATATTTGTTATTAAAGGAGATAATCAATTTACCTCGTCGTCTGTTTCTGGCAAAGTAATTGTTTTTCCTATAATTACATCATCGCCCGATACTCGAATACCAGGAGCAATGATTCCGTCGTCATCCAATTTATCGTATATAGCATTACGCATTCCTTGGCAAGTTAAACGTGAAGGTTTTTCAAATTGTTCTTCCTGATCGCCAATTTTTTTCGACTCAGCTTCCTTATAAGAGCGATAAAACACCGATCTAAAGAAGCCTCTTTCGACAGCGCTCGCATTCAAAATAACGCTATCTTCTTGATTATATCCCGTGTAACACAAGATCGCGACGATACTATTGATACCCGCTGGTAATTCACGGAACCTAAGATATTCCATGGATCTCGTCGTGACCAGAGGTTTATGAGGATAATACAGTACGTGAGCTAAAGTATCCATGCGCACGTGAAAATTTGTTATATATACACCCATAGCTTGTTTACCCATAGCGCTCTGAAAAATGATATAGCCGCTTTTACATATTATATTCCGCAAACAGGAAAGGTCAAAGGAAAATATATATATAACGAATCGGATTAGATACCTGATAAGTATTTCTAGGACTTTGATTATGATCGGGGAATGGTATAATGGAAGCGCACACGCCCAAGATCATCGCTGGATGAATTTCACAGTGCGTGTACGTTGTACAATATGCATATTCTTTGTCCTGTTTAAGATCATCAGGTGACATGGCTATCATAACAGTTTCTTCTTCCAGTGTGTCTATATATTCTACTACACCGCTACCTACTAATTCTTGCCAGCTGTAACATAAGATAAATTAATGCGCATTGTTGCACCAATTAAAAAGCAAATGAATCATACCGAGCGCTCACCCGTCGTTATTATAATCTCTTTCTTTCAACATATCAATGTGTCTCTTTTTCAATAACAGGTTCTGTCCTTCCACTATGAGCAAAGGCCTACTAATCCTTCCAGCATCTGTGTATATTCTTATTTCACGATCTCTGATATCACGAATCATGGATACTTCTGACACGATAATGTCCATCTGTCTTCTCAATTTGCGTAAAGTAGCCATTAATTGATCCGGATCTCTGTGAATGCCGACCCAGCATCCATTTACAAATATCTTCGTAGCATCGGCGATAGCGCTCGGTGCTATTTCTTCGAGATTCTCCATGGACCATTCCTCCAAGAATTCAAGAATAGGAGAAGGCTGCGAACCGACGCTTATGTACGCCATCAAA
The DNA here is from genome assembly GCF_003651465.1 of Formica exsecta. Taxonomy (NCBI): domain Eukaryota; kingdom Metazoa; phylum Arthropoda; class Insecta; order Hymenoptera; family Formicidae; genus Formica; species Formica exsecta. Next base: position 1,034,186 of record NW_021850877.1, read on the forward strand.
GCTAAATTTTTCACCAATCCTACAGCAGCACCCTCGGGAGTTTCCGCGGGGCAAAGCATACCCCACAATGTATTGTGTAATTGACGTGGTTTGGCAAGTTTACCGTCTCTTCCAATAGGAGAGTTTACTCGCCTCAAGTGCGATAACGTCGATGCGAAAGTCAATCTATTCAACACTTGTGATACGCCCGCTCTTGCCTGATGCGCTTTCTTCTGATCGCCCCAATTTCCCGTAGCAAGCGAATATCTTAGACCGTCAGTGATAATTTTCGTCTTAATAGCCAGTTCGAGATTAAAATCTTTTCCCCGATCTATAAATTTCTGTGCATACAAACGTACTTCTTTCATTAGATTTTTAAATAACCCACGAAATAAAAACGCTAACAGAGGCCCGGCCAAATCCAATCTCTTATTGCCGTAATGATCACGATCGTCTAATTCTCTTCGTCCTAAAGACGCTGATAATAATCTGTGTACCATGTAACCAAGGAAATAAGCCTTTTTAGTTTCACAAAAATCGCTTATGCCAACATGCGGCAGCATCTCCTTTTGTAAAATTTCTCTAGCGTACTTAATCCGCTTTTCCTTAGTTACGCCCGGCTTGGCACCTCTCGTACCGATAAAATTCAAGGCCACATTTTGTTCCTGTATAACAAAAGCTTCATCTAAAGATGGCTTGACCATTTCCATCATTTCCGGATCGTCGAAATCGTAAATAATATGTTCGAGGATATCGCGGTCAGCTACAAATCCAAGAGCTCGAAAGACTACCATTATAGGTATTTCTTGTTTGATGTATGGAATGATGGCGATGATGCGTTGACCTATAGCAGACTTTTTAATACTAGCACCACTCTTAGCCATCATATTAATCCATAAAGTTGAAGTAGGTCGCGAACTATGTTCCAAACACGATCTGATTTCCGCCTTGTAAGCATATTTACCATCTTTCATACTGAATACATAAACAGTATTTGTTGCCATTTTCTCTTGAGCAATAAGAACCTTTTCTGAACCATTAATAATAAAATATCCACCGGGATCTAACGGGCATTCATTTAATTCCGTTAAATCACGATCAGATAAGCCAGCGAGCAAGCAATATTTTGATCTTAACATAATTGGTATTTTGCCAATAAATGTCTTCTGATGCTGCGTTTCAACAGGATCCTCGCCATCCTTTACGATAGTTTTAGTAATGTCTACATACAATGGCGCAGAATATGTTAAATTTCTCAGTCTGGCTTCATTAGGCATCATAGGAGATGGAGCACCATCTTTCTCCCAATGAGTCGGCTTGGATAAATAAATTTGTTCAAATTTCAATAAATGTCTCACAGGATTTTCTATTTCGCCTGTAGTATGTTGTGCTTCTGCTTGCAAATCAATTTGTGGTGAATCTTCTACTATGCGTTGAACAGACATTTCGATGAACTCGTCGAAACTATCTAATTGCTGTCGTACAAGTCCCTTCTCATCAAAATACGCGTTAATAAGAATCCAACAGGCTTCTTGCCAAAGTTTCGACGAAATTTCTTCCGCATCCTCATCATCATATTGATCTAAAATAGAAAAAAATGAATTAGAAATTATAAATTACAGATTTTAACCGGTAAATTATAGGTAAATGAAAAGGCACTTATATATACGTTTCTTTTTCTTAATTATCTGTATATCCTTAATCTTATCGTTTGAATTCACTTACCGTCCTCGATAGCAAATATATTGCTCATTTTTGACAAAGATAATCTTTGTACGAGCCTAATTTAACGTATAAGCAACTTATAGCAACGTACATACAAATGTAAAAACAACTTGAAAGTACTGCATTAGTACTACAGTACAGGGTGCAGGTGCACTAAACAGGACAGAAGAGAATCCGGGACTGTGAAATACTATAGATTGAAGCTATTTATCGAATCCAGCGATAACTCTTCTAACGCCCTCTGTAAGTCGAGAGTCGACAGGATAGAAATTCTCTAATCAGAGTTGCGCCATGACGAGATGAAAAATGGCGGACCAATTACAAGAGACCCCTTGATGGCATAACTCCGATTATAGAATTTCTACCTTACTGGAAAACACTCGATGCATATATAACACACAATTTTAAAATTGACATCTTTTTGCACTAATTTTACACACGCCGCTTGCGCACACATAAAATAATTTTCTTAAAAGTTCTACAATTTTAGGAATTTTAGGTCTCTTTAGGAAATATAATAGCAGATACAAGATACGATTTTTGTATTTCAAGATGTTTTTTTTATTAATGGCCCATAATTATAAACTTATTTAGCTTTCTTGCTTTTAATCTTCCTCATATAGAACTCAAGTTCTTTGCCTTCCAAGATGTAACCATCAGATCTACCACATTGGCCAGGTCTGCTCGCTATGCAAGCTAAAATTGAAATAAATTATCACTTTCATCAAATTCAATATATAAGATAACATAAAGCAAGACAATAAAAAGTATTTTGTAATTATCAATAAACTTCTTTAATGCTTGATAAAAAATGCTGATATTCGAAAAAACATTAATATTTAAATTTTGTAAAAAATTAATTGTAGAAAAATAAAATATTCATACCAAGGACACGTCCCGTTGCAAATTGTTCTTCCAAAGCAGGTTCAACTTTGGCAAATCGCTGCCTAGCTTTGTATTTAGTTTCTGCCTTCTTGGAACGCTTTTTATTCAATACTTCCTCCTCAGCTTCGGTCTAGAAAAACAATTATATTTTATGTTACTTTATTCTAACATTCCATATATTTAAATCAAGTTATATTTTAGTACTCACCAGTTTAGCACCTCTTTTACGACCCAATGGGAGAACATAATGACCTTCGTACCATTGTCTGAATGGCGTGGCATCAATAGTGACAATGGCATTTTTCACCAAAGTTTTGGTTCTTACTAATTCATTGTTTGATGCGTTGTAAACAACATCAATGATACGAGTTTTTCTGGTACTGCATTCAGAGCCCCAGGAAAAATTTCCTGTATCCAATCTAAGAGCTCTGTATTTTTTATTACCTCCTCGTGTACGGACCTGATACATACAAGATATTTATAACTAAGTTTAAAACAATTCTGATTTAAATTTTAAATATGTTATACAATTAAAATTTAAATTAGAGAACATTATAAAATTATGGTTGATCATGGAACTCAGAATAGATAAGGAAGTCATCACAAGCGTGTTAATTATACATTATTAAAAAAAAATACTATTCTATAAATAATTATAATAATATAGATATATTTGATATAATGCCTATAATCCCTAGACTCCAGTTTTGTAATATTTATACTCAATTATTGTATGATACTCTTTTATTTTTACAATTTATTTGTCATCAAAGTTAAATTTAAACTTACAGTATGAATTCGCTGCGGTCCAAGCTTGGTATTTGCAGCTGGACGTCCTAATTCAAACTTCCTCTTCTTACGAAGAGGCTTTCTCTTCCCACCAGTAGCTCGTCTTTTATGCCAATGATCCCGAGAAATACCTGTAACGCAATATTGATAAATATAAAATAAGAATATGTTGTATCTCTCTCTTTCTCTCTCTCTTGCACGAGATATTTTAATCTCTAACCAAGTATGCCACATTGATATCATGGCACTTGTTCTTGCTCTTACATTAAACTGTAATAGTTTATAACTATCCCAATAATTAATATATGTCTACTTTTGTCAATAATATGCCATTCATTGTTAAATAAACAGAAATATAAATTGTGATATAAATTATCATTCAATATCGCTGTATGGCACCGACGTCTTCAAAGTAAATTTTTTTATAAATAAAGTATAAAAATATAAAAATAATATTTTTTCCCGAAATAAAGAAGTCTGATTTACGCGATATTAATGCCTCATCGCGATATTGTAATGATAAATCATGGATTTGCATTGATACGAATATAATTGTGTTTCTTACCCATCGTGTCGTTACATCGAACAACATGGAAAGAACCCAAAACTGCACAATACTAGAGGCGCATTCGCCTATCGGATATTGTATGTATTAAGTGATAGAGGTGCGCATGCGTTCACGATTTGGAATCACTTTCTCTTATATAATCTTTATACTTTATGCTTATTACATTTTTGTATATAAAATGCAAATGTACGGATATGTCAATATATATTGAATATATTATTTCAATATAATTAAAATCTCTTATATAAAAGCTTATTATCATTTTTTCAATCCAAATAATTATTAAAAATATATAATCGTAATGACTACCGATATAGTGGCAACATTAAAAGAGCCGAGAATGATAAAAATATGTGCTCCGATGGTTAGATATAGCAAGTGAGTCAATAAAGTGACATTTTTTAAAAGCGAATGTCTTATGTAGATTATATTATTATTTTTTTCCATCCATGGTTATAGATTACAATTTAGAACGCTTGTAAGACGATATGGATGTGACATATGTTTTACTCCTATGATCTTAGCTGATTCGTTTGTGCAATCTTTAAAGGCTAGAGAAAACGAGTTTACTACGCATGAAGAAGATAAACCATTAATCGTTCAATTCGCAGCTAAAACTGTAAATGATTTTGTTGGTGCCGCAGAAATGGTTGCACCGTAAGTTTATTATACATTATAGTTATTTACACATATATTTCTATGCAATAATATCAATGTTGAAAATGCTTCTTTTTTGTACTTATTTTATATATTTTGTAATTAATAGATATTGCAATGGTGTAGATCTAAATTGTGGTTGTCCGCAACGTTGGGCTATCAAAGAAGGATATGGAGCTGATTTATTGAAAAAGCCAGAACTTGTAAGAGATTTGATATATGAAATCAGAAACCGTATTCCAAGACCATTTACTGTTTCTGTGAAGATACGTCTGTTAAAGGATATACACCAGACAATAATGTTATGTCAAGTCTTAGAAAAAGCTGGTGCTTCATTCTTAACAGTCCATGCAAGAACTCCTGAGATGCGTAATGAACCAATTGACTTGGACAATCTAAAGCTTCTTAGAGATTATGTACAGTTGCCTCTTGTTGCAAATGGTGATGTGAAAAATTTAGAAAATGCAGAATTTTTATTTAAGGAGTCTAGATGCGAGGGAGTAATGTCTGCTAGAGGTATTCTAAACAATCCAGCATTATTTTCGGGATACTCTACTACTCCACTTGTTTGCGTTCAAGATTGGTTGAATATTACATCAACCATTCCAACTGAATTTCAATGTTTCCATCATCATCTGGTATTTATGTTGGAAAAATTTCTACCAAAGAAAGATCGAGTGTTGTTCAACAACTTACAAGATAAATCATCTGTATTAGAATTTCTAGAAAATTATTATAATATAAGACCAAATATTCAATATAATTCAGTGGAATTAACCAAGTGCAATTTTGATATTTCATATGTACATCATAGAAAAAAATTTATTAATTACTGGGAAGATGATTCATTTAATAATTTGTTGGGAAATATATTTGACGCAAATTCGTAAAAAAACATGTTTTTATCTTTTTAAATCTATTCCTACTTTTCTAGACAAAAAGAATTTTAATTTTTTCCAGTATATTTTAAAGAATTTTTGTTGAAAAAATTTGTATTTCTCTATGCATTTTTCAAATTTTTTCCTGTACAAACAAAATTTAAGATATAAATTTTATTTATGTATAAAAAATTTTTACATACAATGATTTTTATAAGAAACTCCTAAATTACCGGCGAGGTATCTCGTCGGTACCTAAGACAAATTTTTTAAAAACCCGTTTTATATATGTCATTTTATTTTATTCCTCTCAGATTTCATACCTACAGGGATGCGTTCAAAAATTCTACCTGTGGGGTAAAGTAGCGTTTAATTGACCAATCATGACAAAAGAAGCAAATAATTCGTGTCTTGATTGGTCATTAATAATACTATTTACCTTACGGGTAGGATTTCTGAACACAACCCAGATGGCAGTAAAACCTTTTTTTTAGAAGAGAGAGTTCTTTCTCTTTGTTGTCCTTCTTGTTTCTATTTTTATTCCAATTTGTTTATTTTCACAAAATTAAGACAATTTTCGCTGATTTTCGCGATATTTTAACTAGTAATAAATGTAATACTGTATGTATGATTATTATTATAGATAATATTTGAAAATATTATCAGTTAGTGAACTTTATAAAATGAGTTATTATAATACACGTAAGTCTTGTACAAAATATTTTCTGTCTTGCATTGGTCTATATTTATAGCATGCATTCATACAACTCTTACGAAAATATCGCTAATTACCATGCATAATTATTAAACATTACTAATTTCCGAGATTGAGATTTGTATGCATTATATGAACTATTTTCTTTGTATTATGTCTTTAACTTATTAATAAGATTATTTAATACAGAATTGTTAGTGTTTATTTATCAAAAATTCCTTCTTTAAGCCTATCTGACTCTCCTTGGTTCTAATCTCCCTAACAAATTGATATACAATTATCAAAGTGTTTTCCATTCACTTGAGATACAATATAACGAGAACAAAAGATTATAATTTAACATGTTTCTAGATCTGACAGAAGAATGTCCTTTAACGAAGGAAAAAAGTTACAAGTATAGATTATGTAATTACTGTGGCAATGGATTAAATTTTATCATTGTCTGCTTTGTTGCATTGACTTTTGCTATCACTACTATGTTGGTGTTGCAGATTCTTTATACTGAAAATATACCGCAAGTAAATATCAAAAAAAAAAAAGATACAAAAAATATATAGTGATAAAAGATTGTAACAAAATTCCATTTATTTTAGAATAGTCTTCATGGTATTCATGGAGCAGTTGCCACAGATTATTCAAATTGTTCTCAAATTGGTACCAGAATATTAAGAAAATTAGGCAATGCAGTAGATGCTGCAATAGCAGCAACCATTTGCATGACTGTAGTAGCACCTCATAAAACCAGTCTTGGCGGGTGAGATATAAATTAAAATCTTGGTCACATTGTGTTCTTTAATGCTTTTTTCTTTCCAGAGGTGGTTATATAATGATATATAATTATAAAAATGACATTCATCCGATTGTTATTGATTTTGCAAGTAATACAGGCAAAGGTTTTTTTGCTAAAGCTGGAGTTCGTTTACCAGCTCTATTAAAAGGATTAGAATTTGCTCACATATTATATGGCAATCTGCCATGGCATGATGTAGTAGAACCCTCTGTCAAATTGGCTCGAGAAGGTTTTGTTGTATCTAAGGATCTTGTGGATGAAATATCAAAAAATACAGATTATGGAATGCTTTATAATGGTCCTTTGAATCCAGGTGATATATTACAATTACACGGACTTGCTAACACATTAGATATGGTGGCAGAATATGGTGTAAAAGGTACACTTTATGTATTACATTACTTTTGTAATTTTATCCAATTTTAGATAATAATTTTCATGTTATCTTACCTTGATTTTCTTAAATTAATTATATTAAAACTTCTATATATTATTATATTAAATTAAAACTTATTAATTTTTTCTTCTAGTATTATACAATGGTACTTTGTCATATAAAATTTTACACAGTAGTAATTTACATGAAGATTTACTGCAAGAATTAGCAAGTTACAAACCCACTGTAACAATTGCAAAAAGTTCAACATTACATCATCATACAATTTATTATCCTTCTCACGTGTCTCTTATGCAAACAGTAATTGAAGCATTGGAGAGCCTTCCAATTTTGACAGGAAACGCGTCCACAATAGAATCTTTAGCTCTTGTCGCACAGACATTGATGCATATATATTCGTTTGCTCCCAGTGGTGAGTCATATCGCTCTAATTATTACTAGCAGACATAATTACCTATTAACCTCATGATCACGATTTTAGTAATTAGAGAAGCATATACTGGAGTTATGGCAATGGATTGGCAAGAAACATATGTTAGCGTTTTATCGTTAGTAGCTCAAATCATTTATATTTACATACCTAACTATATATTTCGTTGTATTAATATATTATAAATGATGCAGTGGTTTAAGTTCACCTTTGGGTTCTGGAAATATGACGGACGCTGGATTTTTATTAGATAATATCGATGGTATTATGGATTTATCTACATTTACCCCTATTATTTTCCATTATGAAGAGAGAATATGCGGATTACGTGGAGTGTTTGGTTCGGACGATGTTTTCCTCAATGGGCAAATCCTCTATAATCTTATTGTTCGTACTCTTAACGTTTCCGCCGCAATAGAATATCCCCGGTACATGAAAAGACTTAATAATTTTAGATAATTTGATAAAATATTGGTCTGCGCGCGCTGTATCATTTTATTTATTTTTACAGATACAATTTTGGTTCTGGCGATATAATGATAGAACATAATCAAAGACATTCGATAGAGACTGCGTTGCAGGCTCGATTATATCCCATGATATCATCATTACCTATTGTCAATAGTGACGAGAGATTACTTATAAAAAGCATAAATGCAATTATTAAGAAGAAAGATTCGCTATCAAGTCACTCCGATAGTCGTGGAAACGGAATAGCATCTCGATATTAACTTCTTGTTATAAGCAAAAAAATCAAAAATCTTAAGAATCTTGAATTGCATAACACTGTGATATTAGAAAATATAATTCTACATACTTAGACGTTATCACAAATACTTGTGGACATATGCAATAAAAAAACGGCCGATTTTTAAAGTAATATCGTTATAAAGTTGAAGTGGGAAAAGGCAGATTAAATATTAAATAGTAAATATTAAAATATCTGATATTCTGTATTATAATACTATTTTACATACATGCATACATACATTCATACATACATTGTTGCAAAACTGAATAAACTTATGCATCAGTTTGCATGTAATATACATACATACATATACAAAGAACAATGTTTTCCACATCACATTGCTCTCTATTTTCTCTTTGCATTAAAAAAAATGTATTTTTAAGAAAATATTTGTACATATAATGTACACATGTAAAAAATGACATTTATATATATATATAATAAATAAATTATATCTTATTACCATTGTTACACCTTAAGTTGTTGTGTCTCAATTTTGTACTCTTTACTTAAATCTAGTTGCCTAATCCTTGCATAAAATGCACTGGCGGTAAGCACAATGATATTACTTATCCACCAAAGAAATGATTTTTCTTCTTTGAACCAATAAGTTGCTAAGACTGTTTGAGCGCATGCTTTTGCAGTACCACTAACGTTATGTGTTAAAGGAGATGTGACCTTTATTTGAAGCGCGGTTAAATATCCGATGGCAAAACCAAATATACCACCGATCGTCATAGCACCCCAAAAAAGAGGATGTCCAAGCTTCTCGTAATTATATACAATTGTCTGTTCACCATTAATTATCATTAAAGGAATAAAGATAATAATACTATACATATTGTTATAATAAGAAAGTAACCAAATGTCGTCATTTACGGCAGGCAATGTTTGCTTCATACGGATAGAATATAAGGATAACAGTAATGATCCAAGCACGCCGAAAAATGTTCCAGAAATGGATAGAGAACCTGCTACATGCTCCTGATCTACACCCAACCAAAACCCAGAGATAATTACTGCACAGCATATTATGCATTTGAAAGATGTTGTTTGGCCTGTAATTTTTGTCAATTAATTTTTCCAATAATTTCTGATCAAAGTTTTTGTTTAAAGACTTATTTTTGTAAATTTCTTACCAAGTAAGATATAGGTAAACACCACATTAAATACAGTCGTTAGTGAACGGCCTACATAATAAAAAGCGACACCAACATATTTTAAACACAAGTTATTAGTTGCTATCATTCCAGTAAACAGGAGTGATAATGGCAGTACCTACAAAAGTTTGTTTTGTTTATATAAATTTAAGATCATTCTTTCACACATTTTAATTTTTTCAAAGTTTTAATAAATTTATTGAATATTAGTAATAAATATTTTTCTTTCAATTTACAATATTAAATATCACAATTTACATTGCTGAACATAAATTAAAAATAGCAATACAAAATTTTTTGTGAATTAAATAATCTGTTTTTAATTACTTATCATTATTTTTAATAAGTGAAAAATAGTAATAATTATATAATATTGTTAATACAAATTATATACCTTTTTCAAAATGTCTTTTCTAAATGGGCTACCATCTGCAATTTCAATGTATCTTGGGAACCATTGTGACAGTTTGCGTAAAGTAATGCAGATAGTTACACTCACTATGCATTGAAACCAAGTTACAAACAGAGGAGCATCCAAGTTCACAGCTTTACTGGATAAGAGTGCCTTATTTACAAATACAGTCAAAATGGATACTATCCTGAAAATTATTTAAAAATATATATAGTTTTATATATATATACACCTAGAAAATTATAACAAGATCTATAGCAGAATTATGCTTATCATATTTTCTGCACTGTAAAAAAATTCAAAAATATAAGGGTATTTAATATAATTGATAAAGTTGAGAGAGAGAATATGTAAGCAACTTGATATTATTTTACGACTCACCAGTAGGCTGCAATTACAAATGTAATGTATATGTATTTGGATGTAAGTCCTTTTTCCAAACTCATTTTAAAAAAATTTATATATATTTTTGAAAAAAATTATATATATATTTATTTCTCACAGTCAAAAAATGCGGATAAATTATTTATGTGGTTATAAATAATTATGTAGAACTAACAGTTTGTATTGGGTATCCTGTCAAATTATTGTTTCCTGTATATTATTATACAAATATTATACAATAAACAACCACATAGAATCAAAATATTTCAATGAAATGTCAAATAATTAAAAATCATATAAAGTGTATATAAATGTATTAAATTGGCACATAAACATTTATGTATCTAAAATGTAAAGTTTTACTTATGCTGAGGCATACATATATAATGACAGTTGACAATAACTCAATTATATGATAAAAGCTTATGTTTGACATTATTCTTTTATTTTTAGTTATGCACTACACTTTTATTTTAGACAATATTCAAATGTTGTCGATTTTTGGTTGGATGTGCGGCATCATGTCAGATAATTGAGGTTAAATAATATGATAGAATTTTTTTCCAATGTTTTTCAAAGATCCTCTGATATTTTTAAATTGATATATCAAATCAGATTCTCAATTTAGTGAAACAGTATTTAATGAAATAATTAAACTATGATATATAATAAAATAATTTTGCAATTTAACTTTATTAAAAATGTGATAATTTGACATGCACATATAGTTAATTTCCTTGGCAGTTATCAGCAGTTATCTCGAGATCGACACATACACATTTTCTCTATATATACGTTTTAAGATTTCCCTTATTGTTTTAATAGCACATGTGCAACCTGCAGAATGAAACTATCGTATTGATAGCGCGCTATTTTTTATTCACTTTCTCTCTCTCTCATGTGTTTATCACATGGCAATGTGATAGCGTTTCCCCGAACGCATCCTGAGTAGTGTGATAAGTGGTGACAAAAGTAGAAAACAGAGCGCAAGAGAAGGAACTTGTTTAGAGTTTTAAAGTGTTTAAAAAACTGATCAATGATGGAAAAATTCGCGAGATGTGTAATGTAATGTAGAGAGTACAATAATTTTTTTTTTTTTATTATCTTT
>NW_021850877.1:1047725-1101744 GCF_003651465.1 Formica exsecta
GTAGAGAGTTTACAATAATTTTTTTTTTTTTTTTTTCTTTTATAAAAGAATTTATGATATATTATATCTTTTTAAAACACAAATGATATAATCAATCTTTTATCTTCGTTTTTGGTAATGTTCATTTTATTTTCGTTTTTGAGTCCTATATGTGTGTATTCAATAACACACTTTCTGTTTATTTATATTTACAAATAATAAATTTTCTTTTATTATTATAATATGCATATTATGACACAAATATGTAATTTTAGGTAAATCTACTTACCTGGTTTTCTTTAAAGTACTACTTATCTGGTTTCCTTGTAAAAATAAATTAGTATCGAGTAGACCTTGATAAATAATGGATTAAAACGGATTCAGCAGATAGACAATAGAGATCATTGATCACATTCACTACAATCAAATTAATAATATTAGAAATATATATAATTGAGTGATGCTTTAACATAAATAGTTGGTTATTGGCATATAAAATCTGTTTTCGATGCTGTATAATTTATGATAAATTCTGTACAGAATTCCATTTATAATTTTATGTATTGTAATACAGAGAATATTTGAAGAGTGAAACCAGACACATATACAAATACATATTAAGATATAGATATATTAGAATAAAATTATAAATAGAATTCTATCTTCAATTTTATTGCAAATTATAGATCGTTTGTAAAGATCAGGCTTAGATCAACTACATTTAATTAAAAAATGAAGCATTGTGTCTTCTTTTCTTCTAGGATTTTCTAAACACAACTGATATATAGTTAGAAAGAATTCTGTATATTAAGAATTTTAAATATAGTATACAATTTGAAAATGAATTATGCATTTGAAAAACTTATTTGGTACATTAAATCTTTTTCATAATAATATAGTAATAAACAAATTTTCATTGTTTTAACAATAATTTTGTTCAAAATATATTATAGATTTTATAGTATATACTTAAGCTATAAGATCACGTTCATAGCAATGATTGCTTCCTAAATCTTAGTCACATCCGTGTGTTTTCATTGCTTATTGTCTATACTTTGTCTCGCATATTATATTAGTATAGAAATAAATATAGAAATTTTACATATTAACCTCTCTTTTTATCAAAAATCTACATATCCAACAAAGCATATACAATTAACACATAGATATTTTTACAATCCAAGATACAGAAAAACTTGATAATTTTTCAATCTCTTTCAACTCTATTAAATAATCATAAAGAAAATGGTTAATAATTATTTATATCACTTAGTAACTATAGAATCCATATAGATAAATGAAGACTCCTGTTTCCTCACTGCAACATATTGCATTATGATATCATTAATGAGAAATTATGTAAAATAATTTCGTTTTTGCATTATATATGTTGAAAGAAATTTATTCTTTCATACATCATAATTCGCATTCTATACTATCAAATGTATGTGTACTCTGACATTTAAGAAAATTAATATATTTCAACATATGTACAAAAAGATTTTCCAAAATGTTTTGTTTTTGATATTATAATATGATTACAATGGAGAAACAGGGCAGGCTTATAAGGAAAAAAATATATAAATATTCACATATAATTCATATATCTCTAAAAACAAATCTGAGGATAAATAATACATGTGCCTATTTAGACTTATATTATATACTTTGTTTGGAATTCCATTTACACTATTCGAATTTGATAGATTATACTTGTATCTTTTAAAATGATATGTAAACTTTTATGTCATTTTCAAAAAAAGTCACAGAATTTCAGTTCAAATACCATATTTCAATATGATTCCATTGAAATTTCAATACGATTCGCATTGAAATTTCTTTCATATATAAAGTTTTATAGTGCCATTAATTTTTGGTTAATTATTACATAACTGGAAAGTAAATATATATTTATATATATATGTACACACAACCCCATCATATTAAATATAAATTTCAAACAATTTTTCAACAATACAATTTTCAATAATTCACAGTCATATACATATCTTCGAAAGTAACTTCTATATTCTTAAAACTAATGAAAATTATAATTAAATAAAAATAAGCAACATATTTTAAAACATATTCAACAAACACAAAATTGGAATTAGGTATATTCATTCTATTTTATATATTTACCATATCTTTCAACAGCACAGATCCACTGGCATAAGATTTAGGAAATTCTTTGTAATCTTTTATATAGATTAATGACATGAAAGTTATCAACAAGATGAAGTATATGCCTGCAGATTTAAAAAGCTAACACCTGCGACGGATTTGTACAATCTCCTATTGTCATTCTATGCATTGCCATTTCCGTAATACCATGATAATGTACAAAAGCAGCTGCAATTACTAATACATGGAAGATTTGATGACTCTGAAACTAAATTTGAAATGAAATATACAGAATATATTGCTAATATAATCAAACTTTGTCTGTAAAAATCGATATTTTGAAATTGACTTTTTAATAGAGCCTACCCAAATATCAAATTTTCCTGGGAAAAAACGTTCAGGTACCCTTAAAGCATAAAATAATGCACCCAGTATATACAAACATCCCATCAGTATTAACCATCCAAGGGATGCTTGGCTAATTGCCTTGAACCAACCTTCGGCGATAGCATAATGTACTGCTGGTATTACCTAAATATAATGATAATAGATTTATTTAAGATATTTATTCTAAAGTAACAAAAAAGCTATATCCTATAAAATAAATTAAAATAACTTACCCCGCTAAGCCCAAATCCCATAAAAACTCCAGCTCTGAGTGGACGATAGCTTGGTTCACCAAATCGTTCCCACAATGATACTACAATGCTAGTTATACCAAGGACAACCACCACAGATAGATAAATTAGTTTAGGTTGATAGTCGCAATAAAATCCATAATAAAGCCATGGTACAAAACTACCCATAATAAGCATAGCTATGCCACAATAATCTAATTTTGAAAATAACTTTCCAACACATTCACTGTGGCAATGAACTGTGTGAAAGGCAAATGACAATCCTAGGCACATTATAGCACCAGCAAAGAAAGTACCAAATACCAATTTTTCTTCCAATTGAATTTCTATAGGAGGTTGTGTTAGAAAAAATATAGCTATACCAATAAAGGCAACGCAGCCTGTAAAGAATAAAATATATTATGAGTAGAATTTATAACCAAAAGTTATATAGAATATGCTTAAAAGAATATGCTACATATATGCTTCTTTCCAGAAATTGCACATCAATATACATTCAATGTTATTTAATACTGCATTGATAAAAAGATATACCCAACAAATGTGTCCAGATATTGCCAGTTTCTGTATGAATTCGAAAAATACTTTTAAAACACGCATAAAACGAGGGTAGTGGTGGCCTATGGCCAGCGTGTAAAAAATCGTTATCTTGCAACCATCTTGGCAAGTTCCGAAAATGACATTGTTTCCATGATGCCTCCCATACCTATAAATAAAAGTTTAAGTTTTAAAGAATACTGATTACAATTTCTAGGTTAATTTCAATTGTTATAACTAACTTTTTGCAACTGTTTAGTGACATAAGCATATTCTTATTACAATAGTATTACTATAAATATTAGTGTATCGTGTTACCTTTCGAACAAATTCTTCCGCCTGTTCTGCTGCATTATGGGCTAATGCACCTAGATCAATTTCATCGCTCAATACACCTGCTTTCAGCACTTCGGTCATCTATAATTTACACAATAAATGTTTATTCAATAGTTAATTGCATTTATATTCTTCAAAGACAACAATAAATATACCTCACAATCCAGAAGATGATCATCTTCCGGAGTTGAAGGCAAAGGACATCCGACTCCATCTTCTTCTTCTGCCAAACAACTTGCGTCATCATCGTCTAATAATTCTTTAACTTCATGTAAACCAGGTATGTCACTATTTAATAATACACGATCGCTCCATGGAATACGATGTCGTATTCCTCCTAATTCTGCTGACAAATATTCTTCTTTTTCTTTGGCCTCCAGAATGACGTCTTCGTATTGCGACATGATTCAGAGTGATTGTGACTGCAACTCTACAAATATGTTTGTTGTTTTGTAAGAAAAAATAATACAAGTTACATAACAAATTATTGAAAATCTGTATCTATAAACATATATTTGTATTCGTAATCTCGATATAAATTCTTAATATAATGCATATAAATTGTAAAATATAAAATTGAAGTTCATAAATATCTCTCTTATAATCATTATTATTTTTGATAGATATAAATCTTCACGAAAAGTTATATTTCTGCTGTAAATTTACTTTTATTTATAAATCTATGTTTGATGTGAAAAAAAAAAAACAATTTTCTAATAAGAAATAAATATTACACAATATTGTATCGCGTGTAAGAAAATGACGAAAAAGTTAACAAAGTAAGATTAATATAGTAGTGAATTGTAAAGACTAGTTTAAAATACTGATTAACTGTAAATTATTAGAACAAATATATAGTGTCTGCTATATTTAAATCGAGATATGATTTTTGTCGACCACAAACATATTACATATACTCGCGTCACAAATATAATTTTTACAAAAATAGTCTGACTTTTTTTAGTATATATACATGTATATAAGGATTGTGACTTATTATGTAAGACAATAAATACATATATTGCCGAATTTTCCGAGTCACTCCGATTCACCAATGACATTTTAGATAAAGATAAGTCTCTTTATTAAAGATTATTTTTCGTTTAACCTTTTGGATTGCACAAGCTAATTTCTTACTGTAAATGTGATTATGACAAATAATATAAGTTTAAAAAAAACACACACGTAACGGATATGAAAGAAATAATTACTTCATAAATAATGTATCACTAATAAAATATTATGAGCGACTTGTATAAAAATATTTCAGTATCTACCAGTCGCACGATTCCTGCGTTGTAATGTTCACATTTGCACGGACATACTTTCATAAATTTTAGGCTGTAAGAATATTACAATGGCTTAAAAAATTACGTTTCTTGTTTCGTTGTCACGTTTAATCTAAAAATGCTAATGAAACACGAAACACCACGCAGCAACAGAAACGCGTGGCAAGTAGCGACACGATAATAACCGATGAACTCGCACACATACACGCACAACACACACACACACACACACACACCACACACGTATTGAAATTGAGCTTGAGCCTTGAGCCTTGAGAATGCGAGAGAAACTTTTCTATATGAAAATGTATATTCGCCCAGATGGCGATTATATTGTTTTTGTGACGTAACTGTAATTTGAAAAATATAAATAACTAAATTGATAAAATAACAACACATATATATATATTTCTATTATTAAGAAAATTGATAAAGAAAATTTATTTTATTATATATGCGCGCATATATACAAAATACTTTAATATTAACTCTTATATTGCTGTGTCCGTAGTATATAAAATAAAATAAAAAGATATCACGCGTAGCTAATAAAACATATTAATAAATTCATATATATTTCTTATTGACATTATGGATGTAGCATGGACACACACCAAACGGAGATTTTATTACCGGTAGCATCGAAAAGTAAATGTGGCCATGTAGTTCCAACCGGCTGTTAAATGAATATAGAGGCGCCACTGTATGCAAGCCGCTCTCAATCTTCTCTCTGTGGGATAGTACATATACACACACACACATATTAATCATATATAATGAGCGAACGTATATTTTCATATCTGTAAAGTCTTTTGTTCGAGAAAGGCGGAATCTTTTCCTGATTCATTCTCTCCATCCTTCAGGTACGTCATCAATAGATCTATATGTTTGCTCGTGTTTATGTATATATTTGCGCGTTTAGAAAACACGATTGAATATCATCGGTTTTTCGGATCTAATTTGAAAATATATGATCGTTATACTCTTTAATGCAATAATGAGATTTTACAAAATCTCCGAAAATCTCATTATTTAAAGGAATTTTTTAAATAGTACTTAAAATATCTCAATGAAAAAATTTAATTCAAAAGCCGCAAAATATGCTACGATAAAAAATGATAAATATATAAATACTTTGTTTTATTTGCATATTTAGGAATTATCTATGCATTAATTCTTCATGATTAACTAATTTTGTGATTAGCTTTTTTAAGAATTTTAAAATTGAAACAGTTACAAAAGTTCTTACTTCCTTCAAGCATAGAATTTTTTTTTCAAGAATTTATTTCAGTAACAGTTTTATCTAATTCTTTATGGCACATTACATGAAATATTTGCACACAATTTTTGTGTGCAAGAAAGAAAAATATTCCGACAATAAATGTTTGTTTATTATATGAAAAGAGAAAAAATGTCTGGAATACAAGATAAAATGAATAAACTCATGTAATATTTGCTTCATTTTCGACTTTTCTTTAGTCGTCATTTATATCAACGATAATAGTATAGTGCAGTTTTCAACTTGCAAATTTAACTAATTAATATATAATAATGCAATTTTAACTTATCGGAAATTAGTTTAATCAAATCCGTACAAAGTGACACAATAAAATAAGTTTATTTACAATCTATAGCTTACACACACTTCTTACAATAAAGGTTCGAGGCTTTCTAATATTATTATGTACAGATAAATGTCGCCAAAAATGACATTGTATCATAAAAACATATACAATATACTGTCAAGACCATAAAAATATCTGCACAATATTATTACAAAGTAATGTTCATCGAAATAAAGAAATAAGAATTTTGGCGAATTTTTAAAAGATCTTCTATTACTTCTATTATTTAAACATTACACTTTTTTTAATGATGAAATATATAACTCATCTTTTTATCAGTCAATAATTTAAAAAGTATCTATGCTATAATCTTTTTCAGTGAAATATAAATTGGCGTAATTATAATAAATCTGCTGTTCATTAAATTTTTGTAATTATCTACATGTAATTTTTATTAATGTCTCAATTTAAAATTAAACAAACATGTTTTTCTGGCTTGGTATACACAACATTCACGCAGACAGATATACAACCATACATATTTCTTTTTATATTCTATATACATATTTTCATATATGTTATTTAACATGTGTCACAAAGAATTCTATTTAAAATAGAAAATATAAATAAAAGGCCATTGCGCGTAATAAAAATTAAAGTACAAGCGCGCGCCAAATCTTACGTTATCGAAAACTCGAAAGTCTTTAAGGCCATTTTCTTGAATAATCCAATATCGATTTTTATATATGTCAATATTGTCTTTAATGTACATTTCATTCAATAAGAATCAAAATTTAACCTCGTCTTCGATAATCTTTTAACATTCGCGATAAAAAGTTATCCAATGTTAATACTTTTAAAATTTATTGAAATTTGCTTTCTACTTGCTTTAACATTTGTGTGTATATTAAATATTTTATGTAATTATTAATTAATCTTTTTCTCTACAACTTTACTTAGCATCATTCATTATTTTATAACAATACTATGATTATTATCATGAAAACTGCTATTAAAAAAGTAAGATTAAAAATAGTTTTGTTAATTACTGCTATTAAAAATAACCTGCTATTAAAAATAGTTTGCACATTATCTGTGATTTACAAATCTTTATCATAAAATAATAATTTTAACAGTTTTTAAAATATGTCTATAGGATAGATATGTGTGCAGTATGATAGATATCAATAGTTTTCCAAAACTCTGATTTCTATCAACAAAATTGACATATATATACGATTACATGAACGTTATTAAATACTCTTAACAATAATATATTTCGAATATAGTATTGTAAATGCTAAAGCGTCAAATTATCTGTAGTGTAAATAATAAATATACAAAAATTGTGTGATGATTCAAAACAATTCATTGTTCTCGTTATTATTGTTCATCTTGCTTTGAAGATACGGGTCTTTAACGTTTGTCACATTCAAAGCACAGTATTGCAAAAATACATCACACACACAGTCTTCAAATTAAATATAGAAAGCGCTAAATTTTGCTGAATTGAGATTTCGATATCGTTTGACATGCGGAAATGATTCGTTTATTTGCGAAATTAGAGACGATTGGCATAAGATCGTTTTTCGTGTATTAAATAGCACCGGAGATTACATTACTCAATTTGTATTCGTTTAATAATAGATTGCGATAAATTCGCAATTTCACGTTGCTTTTTAAAGCGCATTTAAATGGTTTATATAGCCGTTCGTTGACGACATCGATATCAAGCATCGGAAATAAATCTAAACAATCTAAGGCAATCGGTTTTTGCATTCTAACGATAAGTCTGCTACTTTCGCTCTGTCATAATTTTCTTTTTTTTGATTATTTGCCGAAGATTGCGGCTTTTTGCCGGAATTGCTCTCGCCTCGCCGCTTTTTCCTCCTCTTCTCGTTTTCGCTCCTCTTGCTCCATGCGAATCTCATCTTCAAACTTTGAAGCCTTTCGTAACTGCTCGATCTGCGAAAAAAGAAGCGTTAATCGGAGCACATGCAAAGTGCAACTCGGGTTACGCTTTCACGCATGCATTTTTTCAATGCGAGCGACACGCTGAAGTAACTATCTGGGCCTGTCCCATGTGTCATGTACAATCACATACGTGAATGGGAAATGCGTTTGTTGCGTTCGCAATAACGAGACAAGATTTACAGCTTTTTGTAGTATTGCAACGTTAGTAAATGATAATTTTTTGCAATATAATAAAAAATATTACATAATTTATATTAAATATGTAATAAAATCACTATAATTATAAAAAAGTATATAAGCAATAAATATTTAAAAAAAAGTAAATTTTGAAATCTGAAACACCTATTAAATATAAAAGCTATTAAATTAGAAATTTGCTTAGGTATATCTTAAAAAAAATATATATATACTTTAGCTTCGAAGAAGTTTTTAGCTCCGGTAACACCAACTTCATCAACGTCCACTTCAGTGAGTCTGGCCAGCTGGCTCAATCCAGAATCCTGTTCCAACTCACCGGCACGCGCCTTACGATAGATCAGTAAAAACTGTAACGAGATGTAATCATGGTAAAGACATGAATCAAATGATACGAGTTATGATAAAAGATTTTAAAAGATTAGATTTAAAAAGTCTTTTTAAAAAAGATTAGAAATTATTTAATTTTTGATCGTTTCTTTCAAAAATAGAATTATCTCAATTCAAATATTACTATTCTCGAGATATATATTCTCCATTTAAATATATAAACTTTTTATCTCACGATTATAACAATAATAAATAAAGTAAAATCCCGGCCAAATAGCTCTATTTAATTAAAATATTCTTTGTCATTGGTGCTTTAAATAGGAAATAAAAAGTGAAAAATAAAAGACAGAAAAATAATCTGTTAAAAATAAAAAAAACTCATATGATCGAGGAAATTTAAAAGTGCAACGTTTAATGAATGTAATACGCGACGAAGAGAAGGGGGATACGTTTCAAAAAAAAAGTAAATTTTGAAATCTGAAACACCTATTAAATATAAAAGCTATTAAATTAGAAATTTGCTTAGGTATATCTTAAAAAAAATATATATATACTTTAGCTTCGAAGAAGTTTTTAGCTCCGGTAACACCAACTTCATCAACGTCCACTTCAGTGAGTCTGGCCAGCTGGCTCAATCCAGAATCCTGTTCCAACTCACCGGCACGCGCCTTACGATAGATCAGTAAAAACTGTAACGAGATGTAATCATGGTAAAGACATGAATCAAATGATACGAGTTATGATAAAAGATTTTAAAAGATTAGATTTAAAAAGTCTTTTTAAAAAAGATTAGAAATTATTTAATTTTTGATCGTTTCTTTCAAAAATAGAATTATCTCAATTCAAATATTACTATTCTCGAGATATATATTCTCCATTTAAATATATAAACTTTTTATCTCACGATTATAACAATAATAAATAAAGTAAAATCCCGGCCAAATAGCTCTATTTAATTAAAATATTCTTTGTCATTGGTGCTTTAAATAGGAAATAAAAAGTGAAAAATAAAAGACAGAAAAATAATCTGTTAAAAATAAAAAAAACTCATATGATCGAGGAAATTTAAAAGTGCAACGTTTAATGAATGTAATACGCGACGAAGAGAAGGGGGATACGTTTCGCGAGCGTTTTACGGTAATTCATACCACGATGAGTAAGAGGAAGGTGAGTAAGCTGGGCAAACTACTCGACTATCACGCAATGAATCACAGTCGACGAGCGGGTCGAATCGCGCGTGCACGCATCGCGTATGCGGATCGATTCTCATGCGGCGAGCTTTGTTTGCGAAATACGGTATATCACGTCCAATTGTCTTTGCTTGCATGCATCTCGTATTATAAGTCGAGACACTCTCCTTGGAATGGTACGTGATACTCATACGTCACGGTTTTTTTTCGCAGCTTTTACACGCATCATAGCGAGGTGCACGCGGATTGCGTTAAGAGCGAAAGTTTCAGTTTCACACGCTCTGGAATCCCGCGGACGCGTTGCATCGGTTAGGCTAGCGATTGCAAGGTTAATCTCCCCTCGATAATTTCACGCTTACACTTGATTGTTTTTAGAAGACCAAAACTAGAAATTTGGTTCATTTTCACATGATACCAATAATTACTTTATAACTACATATATGTTTGCTTGTTTTTCCATAGAGCATCCTATTTAATCCAAACGCTAAAAAGCAAGAGACAAAAATATTAATAAATATAAAATTATAATAATATTTAAAATTAAATGTATAATCGTTTTTATGTGATTTAACTTTGTTGTCTTATGTGATTAACATTATGAGTGTTGTTAATTTTTTGAGATTACGGTTATCGTGCAAAATCTGTTTCTAACGGAAGAATTTTAGTTTCGCACATTTTTTTTATAGCCGGCAGTTTTGTTTGGCAGTTGTTAAAATACTCCATCGTGTAGGCAACCGAAATAGAACTTGCCCTCTCTAACGCACGGCTATGCCTGGAGAATAAACACGATCGTTGAATACTCAGTGTATATATAAGTGAGTGAGTTTAAACATTGCATGGGGTCTACTATTTATATATCATATATACGCGTTTGCTACAAATAAATCTGCGAGTCTAATCAGAATTATATCATTTAATATTCTATAATGAAAAAAAAAGAATAAAAGCAGGGATACAAAATTGATAAAAATGTTAATCTGTTAAATAAAAATTTAAAATCTTATCTTTCCAAGTACAATATTTTCTGTAATAAATAATGTATACATTTTAAAAGCAAAAAAGACTTTCTGAAAGATAAAATAAATTTTTCACGAAAATTGGCAAATGCTATTAAAAATAGAATGTATTTCCTTTCAATTGTTACTCTTCCTGGAATATCATGCGTAGTGCACGTGTTTTTTGATGGTTAACATAAGAGCAAAGCTGCACGCAGTGAGGTCTATTTCGGTTCAATATTTTTTACGACCGCAAACGGAATTGCGAGAAGCACTAATGTTGATCAGGGTGATCATAGAGACCATGGCTTATGTTTATACCGACCACATTCAAAGCCGATAGCACAAAGTGTGCTAACCAATGCAGCACATTTCCAAACCATCTGTCTGCGGCATATCTCTCTAATAATAAAACGCACTTGCCTAACATTATTACCTAACAATAATGGAATTGAAGAGTCTCTAATAAATTATGTGTAAGATAATTTTTTAATAATTCGCATAAAAAGTAATGGATATTTATTATATATAAACTTATTTGACCTGTTGAAATATAATTATTGCGAAGTAAAATGAGAAGTTAAATAATTTTATTCTTTACGTTAAAATAAAATAAAAATATTATTACAATTAAATAAATAAATATTACTAAATAAATATGCTAACTATTTTTTATAAATATTTTTTCTATTTTTCAAAACAAAAAAATGATTTATTTAATCACTGCATTCGATAGTTTATTTATACTGTTCATTAGTCCGGGGTATTAGCTATTTCTCAGAGATTCATAAAAATAAACCAACCTCACGGAAAGATATACGACCGTCGCCATCCTCGTCGACCTCCTGGATCATCGCTTTAAGTCCGAGATGCGTTTGCGGTGCACCCAAAACTTCCATCATTCGCTTTAGTTCGGAGAGATCGAGGTAGCCGTCGTGCCCATCGTCGAATCTGCAACAAGTATCGACGATTAGAATCAAAATATTTACAAATCAAAAATTTTATTACCTAGTTTTTCATCTGAAGTATTGTAGTTCATTCCATAGTTTTTCGAGTAACCGTCAATAGCCGAAAAAACACTTTTCGGTACATTTGAAATTGGTTATTAACTGGTTTATTTCAAAGGAGCGAACTACAATCATTTTGATCTCATTTGAAAGATAATTTAATACTGAACAAAAAGTTTCCCATAAATATAGGTCGAAAAATGCTTCCTTAAAAAGTTAGCGCCCAAAAACCTCTAAAATCACGGTTATTTTTTACATTTTTACAAATATCAGGGAAAGTATGCGTCTTTTAACAAAAAGTACCGAAACAAAAGTTGTAGAAAATTAAATTATCTTTCAAATGAGATCAAAGTTCATGTATTGGGTTGAACGGAAAGTTCGTGCCGTCTTCATCTCTTAGTAAAAAACGGAACTTTCCGTTCAACCCAATATTTTAAATACCACCTTTTTCACCTGCAAACTTTTTGTTAATAAAGTGGTGTAACTAATGAAACAAAAGTATTTTGGTTCTAAAATTAAAGTGCGAAAAGAATATTTTATTCCTTATTCACACTTTTGAAGCAATTTTATTCTAACTGAACATTTTTTAATTTTAGATTCCAGGCATAGCGTTATCAAAATTGTTGATAGTAAAACTATCGATCGACCATCAACAATGTGATAAGATACTTAATGCGGTTAAAGCTAATCTATTCTGCTGACTGTTGAATTTTATTACCGACCTCCTTTCTCTACATAAAGTAGAGTGCATTTTTAAGCGATTGACCCGTCAATAAATCATCATTTGAATAAATCATCGCGATGACGCTGGTCAATGAGACGCCCAGCTAAACGTGTCGTACATATTGTAGTTTGTCGCCTCCAGTTAATCGCGATACCGCGTGCAATCTAATCACTAGTCATTAAATGCCGTTGCACGAAGGTTATAGGAGGAAGAAAAGAATTCGGGACACTATCATTACTGACGAACGAGGCGCGATTATCAAACAAATTCGCTGGAAAAGTCGGTAGAGAGGTTGCTTCGATCTAGTCATTCCAGAAATAAAATCCCTCTATTTTATGAAACTCAAGAAACTGTTATGATGAGATAGAAAATGACACAAGTCTCTTAACGAAATTCATTGCGTCATTGTCAACTCAATGATTTCATGAAGTAAACAGTGAAAATATGCACCGTGATATTGATTAAGTTAAATGAAAATAATACGGTCACAGTAATTGCTAAAATTGAATTATTAAATTAAAATTTTAATAATGATATACATTAAACTCTTGTGTCTAACATAGACTGTAAGAAGCGACATAATGAAAAAAAACTGGAGGAAAATTTAGCAAAATAATGCTAATTGATGAATTTAATATTAATTTTCTATAAGATTCCAAATGTATTTTAGTCTCTGCGAATATCTTTTATTCTAAGTCTTTTCGTATGAGACTATGTATCATAAAAATTGATGTCGTTTTTTTTCTATATAAAGAATCTAGAAAATGCAATCTAAAAAAAGAAATTAATTTATTATAAGCAACGATTTTAATTGGAGAAGGTGATTATAGATTTTCTTCGGTTAGGAAAGGATCAGCTGTTGGATGACAATTGTATTCTTCCCCAAGTAATAATCGAGATTGTCTTAACTCGGTCGTCATTAACATTCGCGACTTTCTTCACATTTATTACGAAGCCAATGCGTCTCGTTGGCCGCAATGTACAAGGTAGAACATTTAATAACTGGAACGTCTCTCTCGTAGAAAGCGCCCGAAATAGGTTGAGCAAGATATTTATCTGTAGAAAAAATTGCATCTTCTATTGTCTGAAACTTTAATCTAACAGATTTAATTGACTGTAAAATTTGGTTCGTCGATCTATTTCGGATTTTCCGTAACTGAGACTTATGCAGACTTATGTATGCAAACAGCGTGTCGTAAAAACTTCGGTCCAGAATAATCCTGTGTTGCCATGAGGGCACCGTTGTTCGAATTTTATTACGCGTTGTATCGCCGTCGTCGTAAATGCAAAAAGCGGAAATGATTTATTCCGATGGTACTTATGACGTCGTGCAATCATCGAAAATAACTGCCTAACTGCTTGATATTATTAATTTCGCTCTCTTGCTGCGCGTGGAAAAATGTGGGCGTACGTGAGCTAAAGGTTAACTGGATCGCATTCACGCCTGTGTTAGAAACAATGAGCCGCGCAATTTTATATGCACAATTCTCGTGGAAAGTACCCCACCATCAAACACTCGGTCGAATGTACCGTGGGACGAAATAAATCTGATCGAAATTATCAAATTATAGACATATGACATGATATGCGACATTATATTTACATTTAGCATTATTAGGGATAACTATTAAAATATTTTAGCCTCCAGCATGGAATTTATTCATACATAAATATATTTTATTATTAATTTAATTACATTATTATTTAAATATTTATTGTTCAACGATAATAAATACAGAATATTTAACATTTTCTAAAATAAATTAAATTGCGAAAGGTTTACTTTGTGTGCGAATTTCGTGGAATGTTTAAAGGACATAACTATTTCGCAAAATATTGATGAAAGAGCAATGGGGGGCGTAAATAGATGATCCATGTCTATATCTCTGTATCAATCTGTATTTTTTAATTATCGGGGAACGTTTAACACGCGAGAGTGAAAACGGAGGGAAAACGTGGGAATGATTGGCGATATTCAGATTCGCGAAATCTCTCGACAGGATATCAACTTTACTTCGCCGGAAACTCGTGTAATCGCTTTCCGCGTAAGGGATGGAAAGTTCCAAGGCATGGGATGGAGCATGCTTTCCAACATGACGATGTGATCTCGAAATGGATAAAATTGAGTTCTGTGTTCGTTAGTTTGTCGTATGATACATCGAGATATCTGAAAGACTCGATCTTTACATGGATAATAAAAAAAACAAAAAAAAATAGATTTATTTCTATAGTTATAAATAACTAATTTTAATTAATTTGAAAACGATATATTATAATTTTTGAAAACTGTAATTATATACGCGAAAAAAATATGTTATAACAGTGTATACGCTGAATTGTGATCTGCGTTATCATATATCGCGATGTTGTAAATCTATAGAGAGCAATTATGTTATATAACAGATATACTATCATTGACGTAATTATATCGCAAATTAAAAATCGCTTATTCAATAAATCGATTTTTTTAATCGTCGTGATTAATGAGCTCTGATCATAATCAGTATAATTCTCCAAACGGAAAAATAAGAGTATAGTTGAAGGTTTAAAATTTATCGTGTAGAATATAAATATCAAAGTTCAAGTTTCATTCATGCGCAGTTGGATCAATGATTGTTTGTCATATCTCGCCATAGCTCTCATGATTTTATCTGCCTGAATATATGTGTATTTTTGTCATAATCTTAATTAAGCAAGAGACTGAAAAATCGCCATTCCGCCGTCATTTTCGATTCGAGATCGTTAAAGTGCAGAAGAGCAGAACGTTAAAGGGAATTGCTTCCGCATTAGTTAATTACGTTACTGCGAGGCACCGGAAATTGAAGCGGTGTAGGCGGAAGATACCTGGACGGTAAATCCTTTCAATCAGGAAGAATTGCTCCACTGAAAAGATCAATATTTGCTGGTTCTCGTTATATTTAGTAATCAAATGCGAGCAAAAATCTTTTGTGTTCTTTAGTCCTCCAAATACACATATTTCTATATCTGCCAATAAAATCTGCTTGAAAAACATTAAAATAAGCAGTGATCAAAACATTTCTGTCTCTTCGTAATCATCAGTGAAAATTAAATACTTATACGGACGATTATTGACGTAGGATAGATGAGAAAAAATATGCGTTATAATAATATGATTAAAATTGTTCTCCAATTTTCCTATTTTTCTGTAGATATTTATCTGCAAGATATCAACAAGTGATATTTATAATTTCTCTCTTCTCTTTTTCTGTTTCTTTCTTCCTCCTTCGAAGTTGAGAGAAATTTCACGGGGAAAGAGGGGAGAATGCCAAAGGTGGAGGTCATAAACTTATAAGCACGGTTAAGCAAAGTGATCAATAAGATTGACAGACGTAAAAAGATAAAGGCGATAGATACGTAGGTGAAATATGTTCTATTAAAATCAGCACTTTTATCAAACAACAATGTTCACTTTCCTATTTTAATCAATAAATTCTTTTCGATAATCTAAAATAAATTATCTGCTGATTACACAATGTCTCAAATCAATACTACAATAATAATAAATAATGATTCATTATGAACATATTCTTATAAAAATAAGATTTAGATATATTGTTTTATCATTAAATTTTTAAATGAAAATTGAATGTATATTACGTATTTTTATTTCCGACTCTGTGAATATTTCCATTTTTATATTGTTTTACGAATGATTCGATATCTGATAGATTATTGCAATCACGTTGTTGGATCATTGCGCTCGGCTTGTCGAAATTGCTTCTCGTCAGACAGTTTTAACTGATTGAGTAAAACGCTTCAATCAACGTGAATTGTGTTGAGGCGCCGATGCAACGCGAGTGTTAACGCATTGAATGTGTGGCATAGATTTGATTGACTTTATAAAAGCATAATTAAAAATTGTATATATTGTGTGAAAATGCTATAATAAATAAACATAAATTTATATTTATCGTTGAAATAAGAGTTCCCTTTTAATTTTAAAGTTAAACGTGTTACTATTTTTTGATCTCAGGTCTAGTGAGTTACAGTTAAAAAAAGCTTCTTTTTAAATATTTATTATTATTTGATGAAGAGAAACAGGCATTCGTGATCTTTTTTATGAATATAAAATTCATTTTTGAAAAAAAATTGTATTGCTCGGAAAAATGGGAACAATGCGTTTTAACCGTCTTTACATTTTATCTGACGGTTTTCTTTTCCTAATTGCTACAACATGATAGCGCAAGATACGCAATTAGATCGCGACGTAACGACGCCGATGCGTTCCTAATCTCATTATCACGAAATCACGATCGTTCCGTTTCAGATCGGCTCGACAGTAAGTGTTTCGTTTTCGTTTCGTTTCTCCGCGATTCCTTTTCCAGGAGTAGCCCAGGAGAAAACGGGGTCAAGGTGACGCACGGTGATCCCGATATATCCTTGTTTTCCAAGATCGATACGGCGGTGCTTGGCTCTTCGAGGAACAACGAAGAACGTCATTCCGACGAATCGGCGACGCGGCGAGGACGAGGACAAGGACGAGGACAAGGACGAGGATAATACGTATTTTTTCCCCCGCATTGCCGAGATTTATGATCCTCGACGTTCGTATGAGATTTTCTGAAAGATTTGAGGAAAAAAAATTTTTTTTTTACAGGATTTTTATTGCGATAATATCGAATTGAAAATAATGATGAATTTAATGTAACGTAACTAAAAATAATAGGATATTTTAATTAAAACTATATTTTTTATTAACTGTTTCTTTTCCAAAAATTGCAAACGATAAATATTGATTTTATATGCAAAATAATATTGTCTCGATCGAGTAACAAAAACTCAGATTAAATTAATCTAAATCTATTTTGAAAATTTGAAGATTTTAATAATTGATCAACATCTTTTTTGTTAACTATCGCAAGTGTGACAAGTACTGTTTTCTATCGCGAAAGTATAAGTTATTGTCTTCTTCTTTTAAATAAAAAGAAATATCGGATCTTCTTTCTATTCTAAAAGTTTCCACATTTTAATAACTAATTGGTATCTTTCCTTTACGAAGAATATAGGACTGACTTAATATGTGAAATTGTAAGAAAAAAAGTATATATACAGTACAAATTAGAATTCTGCGAAGTTGAAAGAATCCCATCGCTCATTGTGAGCCGTGGAAGTATTTCCTAAGCAGGGACAAATGCCGTCTGTGAAATGTTATGTCTTTTCCCATCAATGAAACATTATTTAAAATGTCTAGCGGTGCTGCTGATAGGAATACCGAGTACAACTTCCATCGTCGCCGAGTCAAGTCGTAGAATAAATTCTTATACTGTTTATATATTCGGAACGCGCGATTTCTTCGAGAACAGCCACGAGGAATAACGGTTTGCGATGCCAATGCAACGAAAGCGTCTAAGAACATTTTTTTCTTTTAGTTCTTAAAAAAAAAAAAAAAAAATGGGAGAAGACTAAAATTAAAAATCTCTTAAAAATTTCTCAAAATGTTTTTACTCAATTATTTCTTAACACAAATAATCTCCGATATGAAAATATTTCTTACCAAAACGTATTTCTTACGAAAGCATTCTGGAAAAATATTAAATATGTTGAAATAGTATTTCCTGTTTTCAGGAAAGTATTCATTATATTGCATGCAGAGATATCGATTCCAAAAGAACATATCTCGAATGTATATATGCATTCCCCTACTTTAGCAGCGAAAGGGTTAAGGTCGTCGTCTTGCTGTGCACATATAAAGGTGAATCGATCACTACGATATCATTGTAACAGGGAAAGTTAAGCACGCATTCAATCGAGCCGTAGAAACCTCGACTTTCGACCTCGCGCAAATCACGGTGCACTTTGCGATAGGAATTTCTCGATAAATGAATGTATTTTCTCTTAGTAATTTTTCTATCTTATCCAAATCGTATACTATTCAAAATTAATAATACACGCATATATCCGAGATATTAAAAAATACAATACACAGGAATTAATTTCTGAAAAACAAAAAATGTAATAAAAATTATTTAAAGAATTGATTCGTGTTATTTGTTGCAAATTAAATTTACTAAATTAATGGGATAAATACTGTATTCGTGACAATATAGGATGGAAAAGACAACCAGTTGACAATCCGGGACACCGGATGTTGCGCTAACTTCCGAGCTCTTTAAATTACTTACGGGATTTAAGTAGTTAATTGATATGTGAATTTTCGGTCTACGACCTGACTGAAGGGTCAATCAGGGGCTCCGATTTCGGAGCCCCTCCAAAGAGCTTCCTGTGAATCTTCGTAGGAAATTTCTCGAGAGAATAGCGAATCCAATGGAGACGTTTTCGACTGTGATCTGTGTCTGTTGTACAGGAAATGTTGAATAGATAACAGCCGCCAACCTACGTGAACACATCCGAGTATTATCTCGCGTGTCACCGAATTAAAACCGCAGTGAAACGTTGTATATTTAGCCTCGTCTGCGATAGGCAAGCTCCGGCTGATGAATATATCGAGTTACTGATTAAGAGAACAATTATTTTTGTTCTTCTCTCGATTCTTATAAGGAGAACGGGAAGAGGACACGTTCGTATCGCGGATCACCGATAAACTGTGACGGAAAAAGTTGATAGCTGTGTTTTTGTTTTGTCTAATTGAAGAATGCTATCTTTTACTGCATACGAAGTAACAATTATTAAATTTAGTCGATATAAAAATTACAAGAACATTAACGAGAATTTGAGTGCACTTTAATAAGTAATAATTATTCTTTAATACGTAATAATTATATCTTTACGTAATGTTTTACTTCGCACATAAGTGCAACATCACTTTGATACTTAGACACATTGCGACCCCCCCCCCCCCCCCCCCCTCCTGCATGCGTGCTGCGATACGTCATCCGGAAGGATCGATGATTGTTGTTCGTTTATGTCGCGCGTTTGTCCAAGAAGTCGTCCTTGTCTTTTCGCCGCGAAACCGGTTGCGTTTGTAACCTCGGGTCTCGATAAATCGTAGAAATACGGCGACAGTATTTTCTCTGAAATATCTGCGTTTCTCGTTTCGATATACACAGGCTCCAGATTAATATCTAATGCTCGATCTTCGAGCAATGAATCAGGATCCCGTTAAACTCTCTGAAAATCTCATTTAATCTTTTATTTAAGTTTTTTTTTTATACATGATATACTTTAAAGATTAATAAATTATTATGCTAAAATATCCGTAACTCCAATTTCTTATTTTTTTCATAAATTTTATTTTTATTAATTTAGTTCTTATTTTTTTTTCTAGTTGTTTGTCTTCAAATTTTCTCTGAACTCTCGACAAAGAACGAATAACCTTCTTCGACATCTATTCAGCGATATACTGTCGATTATCTGTCTCGCTGGTTATAACGCATCTTAAAGATTTATTGACAGAAAACACGAAGAGAGAGGAAGGACGTAATTTTCCGATGAAGGAGCGCCGAGAAAGGAGAAAATCGCAGAGACGTGGAGAATCGCATGCTCCGTCATTACGAAACCGCGAACGTCGAGAGATTCGTGACGTGCATTTCTTCGAGAGAAGAAACGCAGGCAACGCGAAGAGGGCAGACGACCTGAGGGTCCCTGCAGGCCTCCTGCCGTGTCCTCCCCTTCCCTTCTCCGCCACGGTTCCCGGTATCTACGCCCTTTGTGTCTCGGAGTAGGTAGGTATTTCGGAGTCAACCTGGTAGCAGGTTTGACAACGCGGCCAGAGAACAGGGTGGGTATCTTAGTGCTCAGGTACCTTCGCAGCTATTGCGAGGGCAAGGACGGACACGAAAGGAGACACCCATATTTTAAAAATCATCCTTCGATGAAAAATGATGATTTTTTAGAAGGGAGACGTAAACTACACACGGAAATTATAGTTAATATTCGATTATTACACAAATTATATTTTTGGTATCGATTATTTGATTTGCAATATGTGTGTAATTTTGTTGTAATATACCTAAATGATATTTTTCATAGCTTCCGTAACAAAGTTTGTTATCATAAAAGATGGGCGTAATCGGACGATTAAGTGGTGATGATAGCGCACAGCGGGATGTTGTCAGATTAACTAGGAAATCTCGCGTCACGTGAGAGGGTTCTCTTATTTGCAAACGAGAATCTGCAAAGAGAATCTAATGTAGACATTCGGTGGGTGAGAGAAATTGTACGCTGGGTCATAGACCACAAAGCTTATTAATGGAAAATATCGCGTGCTCAACACGCAGTTGCACAAATTAACAAGCGGAAATTGAATCTAAAATCTTTCAAGCTCGATCGAGTTTGCTAGTGTATAATTAAAGTAATGATTAAACTTTCATTTATCCATACTACTTTTATTATCTGTTATATATATATATATCATATTACTCTTTAAATTGTGCACCGTATTTACAAAAAACACTTTTCTTAAAGATATTCTCTTTCCATGACTCACCGAATGAATCGTTGAAAGAGATTGATAATGATCGTTATGTCAGCGATCTCGTTGTAGAATAAGTTTGTTTACAATCACACGAGTCTATTGATTCTAAAATGTTTGCCGTTAACGACGCGCATTTTGTCCCGACGATGATAAACCTCGTGACATGAAAAAAAATTATTTATCTCCATCTGATTACACATGCGTGTATATTCCAGGCTGACTCGTAAAAATAAACAGCTAGACAGAGTACGCTTATTAAGTTGATAACACTATATATAGCCTGAGTATTTAACAGTCGCAGGTATATACGTTTAAGCGAATGCGACTGTCTCTTTCGCTTCATCAAAGAATATTCAAATTTAATTTTAATTAAGAGAAGCCAAGAGAGAAAGTTTTACTTAAACATTTTATAGTGTATATAAAATATACATAGAAAAATTTATGTATATATATATATATNNCTCTTTTATATATGTTTATAAAATAATACAGTATTTATTTTGCATTATTAATATTGTGATATAAAATATATATATATATATATATAATGATAAAAATATATTATCTTCTAAGAAAATATCTTTTATCTCAAAAACTTCATTAATTTCACAAATTCTATTGTAAAATAATAAAATTAAACCTTGAGATGTTAAACGCGTTAGTATTGCTATAGCCGGCTTCGGCTTATCATCGTTGATATGTTTCGATTGCAATGGCGCGTAACTAATAAATAAAAAAGAACTCTCACCTGTTGAAAGTCTGCTCGTATTGCTTGATCTCGCGGCGCGACAACTCATGGAACTCGGTGTAAACGTTTACAAACTTGTATTGCTTCTTCACCTCTTTACCCTCCTCGAGTTCGTCGTTGATCCTTTGCCGTCTGTTGAGCAGGTTGCTGAGTTCGGCGTCCGCTGGCATGGTTCTCGATTTTTGATCGCCGATTTGAATCTTGAGAACAAGTTGCTGAGAATTCGCGTTAAATTTTTTCAAGTAGCTTATCGAAAACTTGGAACGCGGTTATCGCGAGTTAACGAGAAGGAGTAAGAAATGTAAAGTGCGCTGGACGGGATATGAAGATGTATACCTCCGGAAAAATATGGTTCGCACGCCGCGGCGAGCCCGCATGTACTGACGCGGCGCTGAGCGTAGGAGCGACTAGTAGTCGCGCGAACAGACAGTGCCGTAGCCATCTTGTCGGGATCTCCGCGGCAAATATCTTTCCTTTAATTTATTTCAATTTTCGCTTGAAAAATTGAAATAAATTACATTATTATGTTTTACATTATGCTTCTGAAAACATCTCCGATAGATTTATGCGTATCGTTTCGAAAGTGGATTATTTCTACTTATAATTGTCACACTATTCGACACGAGTTTGTGATTTTTATCTTACTGTTAAATATATGCAATAAATTTCTTTGATTTAACATGGGGAAAAATCTGTATATAAATCATATATAAATATATAGAATTATATATAAAATTTGTTTATATATGTTTTCATTTTCTTCTATACAATCTCTATCTCTATAAAAGAAATATAACAAGAAAAATAAATGGACTTTCTTTCCCGGGGCATTACATGTATAAATTTGCAATAATAAAGCAGATAATTATTATATAAAAATTATACCCTTTTTCTTTAAAGATTTTTTGGGAAAAATATTTATATATAATATAAAATGCAACTATATATTTTATGTTATTATTTTTCTACGTTTTTCTGACTGTGAAGGTTGCTATTTGTTTATGGCATGAGCTAGAAATAATGTATTGAGAAATTAAAATATGGGACAACTAATAAAATAATAAAGTAGTAACGTAATAAAGTAGCAAAACAAAATTTTTTTGCATGTTTCACGCTCTTGTATAACGACGTCATTCGGTTGTTACAACATCTGACGCCAATGAGGGTTCAAAATCGATATAAACGGACGTCTGGTATTCGTATCTCCTCTCGTACTTCTCTTTCGTTGTCAAAAGCACGCCAACCGTGAAAATATATCATTTGCAGCTATATTATCACTATGCATGCAGTTATATAGATCATGAATACAATACCGGAAAATGACAGAGCGAGGACAACGAGAATGATACTGTTTTACGTAAACTTGTTGAGTTTCCTGAAAAAAATGCATTATAAATCAATATTATGTATTAAATATCAATATTAATAAAAATTTTTTGATGGGTGTATATAAAGCTATATATTTGTTATATATATAAATTAAATATATATTTTTTTGCGTTTGAGAAAGGAAGTTAAAATAAAAAAATTACGAAGGTTTATAATTTTTATCGTCTTTCTTGTGATATAGCTAGTCTAAATATTTTACCAACAGTCGGAAATTATGAATTTTTTCGTATAATTATCTTCAAACTGACATGTGAATCAAAGTGAAGGCTGAGAGCGGCTGTTCAGGCGTTTTTCGTAGGATATCTACTAAACCTTACTTAGTATCGCCACCTGCATAGCTTTAGAAGCTACGTAGAATTATGTGTAGTCACAATCATTTTGTCGGTAAAAGTTTGTTTAATGTATAATCGTATTATATTCATAAATTAGAGACATGTCTCATATATAAATTTAATTATATATTTTATTAGCTGCGAGTGATCTTTTTTTATTTCAGCAATTACTATATGAATATCAATATATGTTATTATTTTAAAATATTTTTATGTACATATCTGTGTGCATTATAAGTGTAATTCTCGATAGAGAAAAGAAAAAAAGAAAAGACAATAGCTTTAACAAAACTAATTATCCTTGATAAAACAATTTTAGAGAATAAAATAATTATTTTGATAAAATAATAAAAGGACTTATATATTTTGTATAGAAAACAATTTATTATAATTTTTATTAAGTATTGTACAATGAAATATAGTTTATTGTATATAATGTGTAAAAGATATATACGATAAAAAATTACATGAATTATTATTATTCTTGGAATAAAAGTATCAATCTTATTAATTTATTTATTTTAATTATCTACAATTTGGGAATTTGTTTTCTAAATTAATTTTTCTAAGATTAATGATATAGATATATCTATAAGAAAAGAAATAAAGGCTCAGTTAATCTGTCTAAAATTTTAATAATATATGTAATATATCCTTTTGTAAAACATTATTAATATAGTAATATAAAAAAATATCTACTTATTTTTTTGTTTGCGAACGTTTTGCAATTTTATTTAATCTATTCGTCGCACAATGAAATACTTTTGTTAAAATCTGTGGCCAATATAATCAAAATATAAGATTAATACATTCAACGTCAATTTTACATGATTTTCCAATAAGCCGCATGTTTATTATAATTTAATAATACATGTATTATATAACAATGAAACGTGTTTATTTAAATCCTTATTAAATAAATTTTTTCTTGTTCCAATAAATCTTTCATAAATGGGAATAAACTTGTGGATTAGAAATAAATTTGTGCATGGATTCTACAAATAACAAATAAAATAAATAAGAAATTATTTCTCTTATTGTTGATAATGCTTTCTAAATTTATTTCTTCTCTCTTGTTTCTTCGTTTACCTACTAAAGAGTTTTTTTTCTTAAAATTCCATCTCTTTTTTAATTGTTTCAACTGTGTTTTATATATATCAAAAAATAAATTATATTTTCTCTGTAATATTATTTGCATAGTACAATATATAAAAAGGATTACTATACTCACTCGAATCTCATTTTTGATCGCAAAAAAAATTTTGGTTTTGCGTCATACATAACACTTGTAGAACACACGTGTGTGTGTAGAACACATTTTCTTTTGTATATTTAAGAACTAAAATATCTTACAAAGGCAATGGACAGTTTGTAATTGTAAGATGAGAAGAAATATACGCGATATAATTTTGCTATCTCTTTGTTCTAATTTTTTTTCTTCTATCCAATTTTTTCGAAACTATTATAAATAATTATGTTGTAATTAGTGGCAGCAATTTTATAGATGAATAATTTGTTTACTTGCAAATGTATAATAGTAGAGATAAGAGTTAGGTTATACATTATAAAAGATATTGTAATGTTTGCGCGTACGGAATAATAATATATCATTAATAGTATACCTATGTCTTGCTATATCATTATAGAAATTCTTACTGCGAGAGACGATGAACAGTAAATATACACGAGGGTAGAAAGTTCGTTATATTAGAAAATTATCGTCAGTAATACAAATCGTCTCTTATTGATCGCTTCTTTACTGCAAGAAACTACAATACTTCTGACTTTTAATATTCTGAAAACTTTTCTATTTCGAAACAAAAGAATTAATCTACGATAACAATAACGACCATATACAATTTTTCTTTTGATAAAGAAGTTATTATTAAGAAACACACTCGCGATACATGCAACGATAATCGAGGTATAGGGAACTGTCGCAGACTAAAATAATGCATATACTTCCGGTGTCATTTGCTCTATTCACTTACACCGGTTACTGGCGACCGGTGCATTTTCTTGTCAACTCGTTTAAATATTGGATGTACAATCTTTATTCTGCTTTTATGTTTGTTTTACTGCAATTGTTCGTGTTCTACGGTATAATTGACACTGTCTTCTCGGCCAATCTGGAGGAATTCGTAAACAAATGCTACCTGTTCCTTTCGATTTTCGGCGTTTCCTGCAAAATCGTGCATCTCTTTATACGTCGCGAAAAGATCATCGATCTAGACAAGATGCTCTTGAAGGACAATTGTATTGCCAGAGATGTACAAGAGATATTGATCCGAGAAAAATTTGATCGACACGTGAGGTATATAATTATTAAATAGAGAATAGATTATGACAAAATAATTTTATTAATTGTGAATAATTTTTACTTGTGTGTGTGTCTTATCGGACAAAACTGGAACGGGTTTTTTCTTTTCCGATTTTTTGTCACTCCTGCTTTTATTTGCAAATTAATTTTTTAAAAGTACCTCATACATCATTTACCCTGACTAGAAAATATCTTTTTTCGACTCTTTTTCTTCTTTTTTTTATTTATCTTATAATAGTTATCATCTTGTTACAATAAGACGATATTGCATAAAACAAAAAATTTAAATTTAAAACAAAATATATCTTGGATAATTTTTTTAAGCAATTAATATAAAAATGTGCTCTTTCAATATTTTAAAATTTGATTTGCATATAAATATTTATAAATTTATTTTTTAAATTTATTTTAATAGATAATTTATAAATTTGTAGACAGGTTACGATTGCTTGCGAGATTCTCAATGAGTCCTGTGCAATGTTCACGACCTTCGCACAATTTTACGTATCTCTGAAGACGCGTAGCTTACCTGTGTACAAATGGGCGCCCTTCGATCTATCATCAATATATGTCTTCTTGCCTATATTGATATTCCAATGCGTGGCTTTGGTGTTATGCGTAAATACCAGTGTCGCACATGAGACGCTAATTTCCGGTATGATGATCCAGGCCTGCGCTCAATTCGAAATTCTGTGCCATCGCGCTCATATATTGCCGGCGTTGATGATCGAAGCCGAAAAAAATAGTGAATCAGACGAGGATCTGATAGCACGCGAGAAGGCAATCATTCGCGATCTGATATATCATCATCTTTACATTTATAAGTGAGTATTTATGGCGATTAAAAAGATAGAATAAGGATTTTAATCCTTTGTAATTATAGATTTTATAGTTTTTCAATGATAAAAATATACACAAAGTTATCTTTTTTTATAATTTGTTAATTATTTTTTTACGCGATTAATAACTATCAAGTTTATCGATTGAATACTATCATGCTACTTAATTTATCCATTTGTGTGTTAATTAGTTTACTTAACTTTATATAGGA
Source organism: Formica exsecta (assembly GCF_003651465.1). Classification (NCBI taxonomy): domain Eukaryota; kingdom Metazoa; phylum Arthropoda; class Insecta; order Hymenoptera; family Formicidae; genus Formica; species Formica exsecta. The sequence continues at coordinate 1,074,844 of NW_021850877.1, forward strand.
AATCAATAATTAAATAATTTATAGAAATAATAACAGAAATTCCATATAAAACTGCAGATTTGCGCACACGATCAATGCAGTTTTTACAGTGATGATGTTCATCCAATTTTCCATCATTTCCCTAGTTCTCTGTATGAGCGTCTACAGACTATCTACAATGACGTCATTATTTACCCTCGAATTTGCACACATATTTTCTTATCTGTGCTCCATGCTCATGCAAATATTTCTTTATTGCTGGTATGGCAATGAGGTGACATTAAAGGTAGAAAATTATTGGAATTTTTAGATTGTTAATATATTGATGCAATAACTGCATCTATATTTTTCTATTTTTTTAAACGCATTGGAAGACATAATGCCATCAGTCCTAAATTAGAATATATAGTATATCAAATTAAAGTAATTATAAAATCTACTAACAATTATTCATCGGTGATAATGTAAATTTTAATATTTTCTTTTAATTATCAATTCTAAACACAAATTCATTTTTTTTAGAGAAACAATTGAAGTGTCTAGCAGTATTTCTTAATTTTCCAAACTCACTTGTTTTATATAAATATGTAAAAAAACATTAAACATTAAACATTAAATAACAAATATTAGCAAGTAAAAAAGAGGAGGAAATGGGGAAGATGATTTCTTGGAAATAACATTGAGTCAAAATTATTAATTGGCATATATATTATATTAGGTAATTAATAATAATTGTTTTAATTAATTTCTTATAGAGTATCGATGTCGGTACTGCTATTTATGAGATGGATTGGACGACATTAAGAGTCCGAGTAATGAAAGATCTTATGATAATAATGATACGTGCCGGCAAACCTGTTAAAATGTCGAGTGGCTATCTAGTCACTTTAAGCACCGAATCCTTTATGAACGTTAGTATTTGAAATTAGATAAAATTAGTGTTAAAATTCTAATAGTGGTGATATAATAGGCGAATTATCTCTTCTATGCAGATTCTCAAAGTGTCCTACTCATCGTATAATTTCTTAAAAGGCTCTTAGATGGAAAAAATACTAGGCTGAATACACAGATTTTCGCATATCGTGATTTTTTCACTTATATATGTCGTCATATTTAGATAATACTCGTGTGTCTAACAAGATAAAGATAAATAATTAGTTGTATTGTCATTTAATTTTAATCATACCATTTAAAAAAAAAATTTGAAACAACTTTCTCTTGCTTAAGTTTTAATTCAATTTAATTAATTATATTTAAAATTATTTTTATTTAAATATATAAATGATAATTATATAAATTATATTATAAGTTATATATTTCACACTATTTCTCTTATATTTTGTTATATAATCACTTGTATCTTGTATAATATTGCCAAAAAATGTGATCCTGAAAGAATTTGGCAACATCCTGTATAAAAGTGCGAGGTACCACATGAGAAATAAGTGAGACACATTAATACCTAGAGGAATGCATTTTTTGGTTTTAGTTGCAGTATGTGCTTGGACTAGTGCGTAGAGAGACAGAATGAAATACCAACCATCCGTTATTTGGAATCTTATAATTGCATTAACGGATATTCCATAGCAATCTCGATGTCGTAGCACATTAATTCGTAAATGCGTAAACAATTCTGTGGAATATCGTTGCGAGAAATATCATGCGTTATGACATTTCTAAATCTCAATTGCTGCATTTTGTGCAAATAATGCAAATCCTTGTATGTAGATGTAGTAAATATATTTGAAATAGCATTCAAGCAAATTTCTTCAAATTTTTTTTGTCATTTATTTCACTTTATGATTGCATGGATTAAAAATAAATTTATGCATGGATTCTATAAATAACAAATAAAATAAATACAAAATAAAAAATTATTTATTTTATTGTTGGCAATGCTTTCTAGGTTTATTTTTTCTTTTTTCTTTTTTGTTACTAAACTATAATTTATATAATATATTAAAAAATAAATTATTTTTTTCTAATATTATTTGCGCAGAACAATTGAAATGGTTTTATTTGGTTCTTAATTGTGATATTGAATTATATTTTGCACATATATTTTTATACAATGTATAAAAAGAATTACTATACTCACTCGAATTTCATTTCCGACCGCAAAAAAATTTTGGTTTTGCGTCATACATAACATTTGTAGAACACCTTGTGTATGTAGAACAAATTTTCTTTTATATATATTTAAGAACTAAAATATATTACAAAGCCAATGGACAGTTTGTAATTGTAAGATGAAAAGAAATATACGCGATATAATTTTGCCATCTCTTTGTTCTAAGTTTTTTTTCTCTACTATTCAATTTTTTCGAAACTGTTATAAATAATTATGTTGTAATTAGTGGGAGTAATTTTATAGATGAATAATTTGTTTACCTGCAAATGTATAATAGTAGAGATAATTATTATACATTATACAAGATATTGTAATGTTTGCGCGTACGGAATAATAATATATCATTAATAGTATACCTATGTCTTGCTATATCATTATAGAAATTCTTACTGCGAGAGACGATGAACAGTAAATATACACGAGGGTAGAAAGTTTGTTATATTAGAAAATTATCGTCAGTAATACAAATCGTCTCTTATTGATCGCTTCTTTACTGCAAGAAACTACAATACTTCTGACTTTTAATATTCTGAAAACTTTTCTATTTCGAAACAAAAGAATTAATCTACGATAACAATAACGACCATATACAATTTTTCTTTTGATAAAGAAGTTATTATTAAGAAACACACTCGCGATACATGCAACGATAATCGAGGTATAGGGAACTGTCGCAGACTAAAATAATGCATATACTTCCGGTGTCATTTGCTCTATTCACTTACACCGGTTACTGGCGACCGGTGAATTTTCCTGTCAACTCGTTCAAATATTGGATGTACAATCTTTACTCTGTTTTTATGTTTGTTTTACTGCAATTGTTCGTGTTCTACGGTATAATTGACACTGTCTTCTCGGCCAATCTGGAGGAATTCGTAAACAAATGCTACCTGTTCCTTTCGATTTTCGGCGTTTCCTGCAAAATCGTGCATCTCTTTATACGTCGCGAAAAGATCATCGATCTAGACAAGATGCTCTTGAAGGACAATTGTATTGCCAGAGATGTACAAGAGATATTGATCCGAGAAAAATTTGATCGACACGTGAGGTATATAATAAATGATAATTATATAAATTATATTATAAGTTATATATTTCACACTATTTCTCTTATATTTTGTTATATAATCACTTGTATCTTGTATAATATTGCCAAAAAATGTGATCCTGAAAGAATTTGGCAACATCCTGTATAAAAGTGCGAGGTACCACATGAGAAATAAGTGAGACACATTAATACCTAGAGGAATGCATTTTTTGGTTTTAGTTGCAGTATGTGCTTGGACTAGTGCGTAGAGAGACAGAATGAAATACCAACCATCCGTTATTTGGAATCTTATAATTGCATTAACGGATATTCCATAGCAATCTCGATGTCGTAGCACATTAATTCGTAAATGCGTAAACAATTCTGTGGAATATCGTTGCGAGAAATATCATGCGTTATGACATTTCTAAATCTCAATTGCTGCATTTTGTGCAAATAATGCAAATCCTTGTATGTAGATGTAGTAAATATATTTGAAATAGCATTCAAGCAAATTTCTTCAAATTTTTTTTGTCATTTATTTCACTTTATGATTGCATGGATTAAAAATAAATTTATGCATGGATTCTATAAATAACAAATAAAATAAATACAAAATAAAAAATTATTTATTTTATTGTTGGCAATGCTTTCTAGGTTTATTTTTTCTTTTTTCTTTTTTGTTACTAAACTATAATTTATATAATATATTAAAAAATAAATTATTTTTTTCTAATATTATTTGCGCAGAACAATTGAAATGGTTTTATTTGGTTCTTAATTGTGATATTGAATTATATTTTGCACATATATTTTTATACAATGTATAAAAAGAATTACTATACTCACTCGAATTTCATTTCCGACCGCAAAAAAATTTTGGTTTTGCGTCATACATAACATTTGTAGAACACCTTGTGTATGTAGAACAAATTTTCTTTTATATATATTTAAGAACTAAAATATATTACAAAGCCAATGGACAGTTTGTAATTGTAAGATGAAAAGAAATATACGCGATATAATTTTGCCATCTCTTTGTTCTAAGTTTTTTTTCTCTACTATTCAATTTTTTCGAAACTGTTATAAATAATTATGTTGTAATTAGTGGGAGTAATTTTATAGATGAATAATTTGTTTACCTGCAAATGTATAATAGTAGAGATAATTATTATACATTATACAAGATATTGTAATGTTTGCGCGTACGGGATAATAATATATCATTAATAGTACCTATGTCTCGCTGTGTCATTATAGAAATTCTTACTGCGAGAGACGATGAACAGTAAATATACACGAGGGTAGAAAGTTTGTTATATTAGAAAATTATCGTCAGTAATACAAATCGTCTCTTATCGATCGCTTCTTTACTGCGAGAAACTACAATACTTCTGACTTTTAATATTCTGAAAACTTTTCTATTTCGAAACAAAAGAATTAATCTACGATAACAATAACGACCATATACAATTTCTTTTGATAAAGAAGTTATTATTAAGAAACACACTCGCGATACATGCAACGATAATCGAGGTATAGGGAACTGTCGCAGACTAAAATAATGCATATACTTCCGGTGTCATTTGCTCTATTCACTTACACCGGTTACTGGCGACCGGTGAATTTTCCTGTCAACTCGTTCAAATATTGGATGTACAATCTTTACTCTGTTTTTATGTTTGTTTTACTGCAATTGTTCGTGTTCTACGGTATAGTTGACACTTTTTTCTTATCGGCGAGCCTAGAGGAATTCGTAGACAAATGCTACCTGTTCCTTTCGATCTTTGGCGTTTCCTGCAAAATCGTGCATCTCTTTATACGTCGCGGAAAGATCATCGATTTGGACAAGATGCTGTTGAAGGACAATTGTATTTCCAGAGATGTAGAAGAAATATTGATACGAAAAAAATTTGATCGACACGTGAAGTATATAATTATTATATAAATAGATTATGACAAAATAATTTTATTAATTGTGAATAATTTTTACTTGTGTGTGTGTCTTATCGAACAAAACTGGAACGGGTTTTTTCTTTTCCGATTTTTTTACTCCTGCTTTTATTCGCAAACTAATTTTTTAAAAGTACCTCATACATCATTTACTCTCACTGGAAGATAGTTTTTTCGATTCTTTTTCCTCTTCTTTTATTTATCTTATAATAGTTATCTCCCTTGTTACAATAAGGCGATATTGCATAAAACAGAAAGTATAAATGTAAAACAAAATATATCTTGGATAATCTTTTTAAGCAATTTATGTAATAATTGGCTTTTTCAATAACTTAAGAAAATTTGACCTGTATCTAAATATTTATAAATTTATTTCTTAGATTTATTTTAATAGATAATTTATAAATTTATAGACGGCTTACAATCGCTTGCGAGATTCTCAATGTGTCCTGTGCAATATTCGCGACTTTCGCGCAATTTTACATACTTTTGAAGACGCGTAGCTTGCCTGTGTACAATTGGGCGCCCTTCGATCTATCATCAATATATGTCTTCTTGCCTATATTGATATTCCAATGTGTGGCTTTGGTGTTATGTGCAAGTTCCAGTGTTGCACATGAGACGCTAATTTCCGGTATGATGATTCAGACCTGCGCTCAATTCGAAATTCTGTGCCATCGCGCTCATATATTGCCGGCATTGCTGACCGAAGCCGAAAAAAATAGTGAATCAGACGAGGATCTGATAGCACGCGAGAAGGCAATCATTCGGGACCTGATATATCATCATCTTTATATTTATAAGTGAGTATTTATGGCGATTTAAAAAATAGAATGAGGTTTTTAGTCCTTTGTAATTATAAATTTTATAGTTTTTTAATGATAAAAATATACATAAAGGCATCTATTTTTATAATTTGTTAATTATTTTTCTACGCGATTAATAGCTATCAAGTTTATCGATTGAATACTATCGTGCTACTTAATTTATCCATTTGTGTTAATTAGTTTACTTAACTTTCTATAGGGAATAAATAATTAAATAATTTATAGAAATAATAACAGAAACTCTATATAAACTGCAGATTTGCATACATGGTCAATGCAGCCTTTACAGTGATGATGTTCATCCAATTTTCCCTCATCTCTCTAGTCCTCTGCATGAGTGTCTACAGACTATCTACAATGACATCATTATTTACCCTCGACTTTGCATACATGTTTTCTTATCTGTGCTCCATGCTCATGCAAATATTTCTTTATTGCTGGTATGGCAACGAGGTGACATTAAAGGTAGAAAATTGTTGGGATTTTTAGATTGTTAATATACAATAACTGCATCTACTTTTATTTTTCTATTTTTTTAAACGCACTGGAAGACATAATGCTACCAGTCTTCAATTAGAATATATAGTGTATCAAAGTAGAGTAATTATAAAATGTACTAACAATTATTCATCGGTGATATCGCAAATTTTAATACTTTTTTTAAATTATGAATTCTAAATACAAACACTCAAAAAAATGTCTTGCTGATATAGGTAGATTTCTAGGTGTCACAGCAAAAATTTATCGCTATTTTTTGTATCTGTTAGAATATTGTCTGTTACATATAGAATTTATAGCAGCAATATTCTAATAATATCTTCTAGAAAATTTAGGTCCCATTGCCAAATGTTAATCACTGCATTGGATAAATATGAGTTTCGATACTACAGCTAAACGATCTTTGTGAGAAATATAATTGCCAATTATAACTGCAGCATCGAAAAATTGAGAAAAATTGTTTAAAAGAGCTAGATAGATTGAGCGCGTTATACAAATATGTTAGACGTGAGGATTATATATTCATTTGTTTCTTGCCGCTAATCTTTTCTGTATACCACAGCCAAACTTTATAACAAGTATGATTGGCCCTATCATGGATAGGCGCCACAGAAAAACATTCTTTCTAAATTTCACAAACAGTTCAGATATAAATTCTGTCTCTGTCACTTAGATTGATTAAATGCGAAACATATGCGATATCACAGTATTTGCTAATCATTTATGTACCTCAGTTAATTTTGCGCACCCAGAAAATTTTTGCTGTAGTTGCAATACCACTTTTTTGAGTGAAGTCACTTTCTATTTAGAGAAACAATTGAATTATCTAGCATTTCTTAGTTAACAAATATTTAGCAAGTAAAAAAGAGGAAAAAATGGGGAAGGTGATTTCTTGGAAATAACATTCAGTTAAAATTATTAATTGGCATATATATTATATTAGCAAATTAATAATAATTATTTTAATTATTTTCTCATAGAGTATCGACGTCGGCACTGCTATTTATGAGATGGATTGGACGAGATTAAGAATCCGAGTAATGAAAGATCTTATGATAATAATAATACGTGCCGGCAATCCTGTTAAAATGTCGAGTGGCTATGTAGTCACTTTAAACATTGAATCTTTTATGAATGTTAGTATTTGAAATTAGATAAAATTAATGTTAAAATTTTAGTAGTGGTAATATAATTGGCGAATTATCTTTTCTATGCAGATTCTCAAAATATCCTACTCGTCATATAATTTCTTAAAAGACTCTTAGATGGAAAAAAATACTATGCTGAATGCACAGACCTCCACACATTATGTTTTCGTTATTTACATATATCGTCTATATTTAGGTAACATTCTTGTATGTTCTAATAAGATAACGATAAATAATTAATTGTATAATCATTTAATTTTAATCATACCATTTTTTAGAAATTTTAAATCATTGTTCTTTCGCTTAAGTTTTAATTCAATTTAATTAATTAAATTTAAAATAATTTTTATTTAAATAAATGGTAATTATATAAATTATATTATAAGTTATATATTTCACACTATTTCTCTTATATTTTGTTATAATAACTTGTAGCTTGTATAATATTGCCAAAAAATATGGTCCTGAAAGAATTTGGCAACATCCTGTATAAGAGTACGAGGTACCACGTGAGAAATAAATGAGTCACATTAATACCTAGAGGAATGCATTTTTCGGTTTTAGTTGCAGTATGTGCTTGGATTAGTGCATAGAGAGAGAGAGGATGGAATACTAACCGTTTATTTGGATTCTTATAATTGCATCAACGGATATTCCATGGCAATCTCGATGTCGTAGCACATTTATTCGTAAATGCACAAAAAATCCTGTGGAATATCGTCGTGAGGAATATCACGCGTTATGACATTTCTAAATTTCAATTGCTGCATTTTATGCAAATAATGCAAATCTTGGAAAAATTTTTGTAAGAAGATTTAAAACAAATTCTAAATTTTTTTATATTTTACATTTAACGATAAATACTTTTATCTGATTATGATACATTTGTTTAATATCTTAGAATGGTCATATTTAGAGCAAAATATGAGATACAATATGAGTACCAATCTTTCAGATGTTGCTTAAATATGTTTTTTCTTTTTTTATATGGGTGTTGAAAAGATATCTTACAAATGATAGATGATAATCGAAAAAGTTGGATGTCAAGTGAATAATGGAATGGGAAAAAAAGTAAGAAACGACATTACTTCTGCGACAATTCGTAATAAAACCACAGAAAGAGATTGATATTTGTATGTAGACGTTGTAAATATACATGAAACAGCATTCAAGCAAATTTCTTCAAACTTTTTTCCGTCATTTATTTCACTTTATGATTGCAAGGATATATACACATGAAGCATCGTTGTAAATAACATCCTTTTTTTTCTCTAACTCTTTCTTTCTATCTTTCATTCTTCCCTTTTTCTATTGCTTTTTCTCACTTCCTTTCTTCCTCTCTATCTCTCTTATTTTGTTTTTGCTTGATGCTTCCGCATAAAATTTCAAGTGAACATACTTGGCATTTATGTCAACAAATTATCATCTGAATAATTACGCGGTGTTAGAATTCGCTGGATAATATTCTCATCGATACTGTATTTGTTTTATCTTGATATTTTCCCGCGAACACGTTTCCATTTCAATATGCTCATAACTTTTTTTATCAACTTTATAACTTTATCTATCCGTGTCGCTTACATAATGAAACAATATTTGCGGGAAGCGATGTTACTGAGCGATCGATGGCTGCTTCGATTTACAAGCGTTACGTGATCAACCCGATATCCCGTTATCCGCTGAACATTTTGCCGCATATATCGTTGTAGTATATCATCACAAACACAAATTGCTTACGATCAATTTTGTTATGGCACTTTGACAGAATGTTATTAATGAGTATTAACCGCATCAAGCATTATGTATTTGTTTAGTAACCGAGCGGCACTATCGATCGTTTAACTAATTACTAAGCATTATTGAGAGATGCTGATTCTTTTCAACTTGATTAAACTACATTTACATCAAACACATTAATTTGCTGTTATAATCTTTCGCGAACATTTTAATAGTCGTAATAAAAATAGCTGTAAAATAATTTTTTTCTTGTTTTTTTTCTTCAAGCTATTGAGCTTATGAGACTTTTTATCTCCACTAGAAACTGCTAAAAATGCTCGGCGGACAACGCTTTGTTCTTCTGTTTGGAGACTTACATAAAAAATAAACATGAACAAAACGTTTTTTATTAATTATGTCGTGCGAATAGAACGACGACCACTGACATAATTAGATAGCGCAAGCGTATCCGATATTGCCGTCATTATTTCAGCAACAATGTCGTCAGAAATAAAAAGAATTCGCTCACAAATTAATTAAAGCGATTTAACTATTCTTTGTTAATACTGACAATTTTTTCTTTCTGTGCTGTATACGTATGTATTTTTTATTAATATTTACATTTAATAAATGTATTATTTATAGTGTTAAAAGAAAGTTACTACATGTAACGATTGTTAAAATAAAATTACCATGAGTTCGAATAAAGAATAAATTAAAAAATATCTCTTATTTTTATTTGTTATGTAACTTTCTAAGAGTAAGAGAGAAAGCATTATCTTATATTCTCGTATATTTGAAAATTAATTTGATGAAATGAAGTCTTATCATTTCTGACGAAAAAAAGCTATTGTCGCCGTTTATCACAATCTGCCTAACATATTATTATGATTAGTCTAGAACTATGTTTATTTCTAAATAGCGAGTCCAATAGCTCGTAAGTAAATGTAGAAATAAAATAAATGCACGTGCACACTATTCGGCATTTGGAAATAGACATTACAAACGCAAAGAATTATTTCTCAATTCCTATTCATTTAATATGTGGACATAGATCTGAATCAGTCGTTGCTCTGTAAATTAAACATTATCCGCCATATTACGTAGTAATATCATAGTATAGATGTTATATACATTATTACTTACGCAAATTTAAAGGATTACATTCGCTATAAGACGCAGAATTGAATGGCAAGGCTAAAGTTAATTTTCGAATATTATTTAATTTTTTTCTTAGATAGAGATAATTTATGTAAAATCACTTTTTGTGATTGACTTTTTTGATTCTAGGATATTCATGATATGAGTTTATCGCGATATTTTACGGCATGTTCTTTATTGTTTATATTTATTATAATTATTAATCATCTTTCATTTACTCTACATTAAGCGTTCGCATTAATATGGATTGGTGAAAATACATTTGCTTGTAGTAATAATCCAACCTTTCTATTCAATTCTGTTACTTGTATTGCTATTTTATTTATTTTGTATTATAAAACTCTGTACGAGAAAAGTTGCGTAAGCGAACCTTCATAAGGCGGCGAGAATCTTTTACGCTTGAGAGATTTCCCAAGTACTTTTAATCTCAAATCAAATTAAAAAGCGTAAGATGTACCTAATTCACGATATTGCGCTTTCTTATATATTTAAACGTTTTATTTATACACAATCGCGACAGATCCTCGAGAGAATCCGTCATGGTCACATAATTACTCATGATGTATTTGCTTCATCGCGTTTTAGTTAATGTACATTTAGATTTGTCATTATTTATATATACTTTGGAGACGAGTCAAGATTGAAAATTTTTATACATAGCTATTTTAAAATGGTAATGCTCGGAAATATGGTCGCTAAACATTATCGCGTGCTTACACAATACTGTACAATTACGTATCAGAGCAAGCATTGTTCGCGATTTTTTCATATCATCAGAGCGTATTTTAAGGGATCTTCACTGGACGATAAAATATAAGATTTGTCTTACTCACTTTTCGATTCATGTATGTCTATTATTTATAAATTATACAAATGTGTGGCTAAATGCTATAGGTGCTAAGATAAAATTTTCGGTAATCACTTATAGTCATCAAACTCATTTTTCTTTATTTAAACAATATATTAAAATTTATGAATTAAGCACCTACATCATTTAGATACTCATATATAGCCATTTTCTTTTAAATTTTTACGTTATAATAGAAGAATCTATGATCATAGCTTAAACTTATGTTTTTTGAGCGATAAGAATTTTCACTAACACAAGCCATACACGTATCGGCCAGTTTATGCGTTAAAATGTGTTTTGATTTTTATTTTGATGAATTAAATTTGTGAATTTGAATATCTATTTCAACGCTGGCTACTTTTACGATTGAATAAATCACGAATAATGTTGCACCATTGTCGTTGATCCTTCCAAGTAAGCGTTTTCGCAAAAATACTCTACGCAGGATCGTTTCCACCGTTGTCGATTAACTATAATTAATGCTAGCCGCGAGTGAAATTTTAATTTTAATTTTAACTAATATTTACGGCAACGAGACATATTCGTTAAAAGTGACTATGAAATTAACGACGCGCAGCTTGATTACCTGGAACAGCTGTGGGAAAAAGCAGTGTTGTGTGGAATATCGTCTGTCGTGTCTAGATGCCGATAGAATCGATACAAACATTAACACGATTTAAATGATATATCCTAAAATTTTGAAAAAGATATACATTATTAACAAAAAATGTAAAGAATAAAAGTAACAAAAATTAACAAGATAAACAATTATATTAGAAAATAAGATATTTGTCGATTTTCTTCGAAGAGAGATCATCTAAGAAGATAGAAAAATATTAATAAAATATTATAATTATTAATTTTTTAATATTATCGTTTAGATGTAATCGAATGCATTCATTTAATATAATAATATTTAGATTCAGAGATACCACACAACACCGAGAAAAACGCCGGTAGCGAGCGTATATATATACGTATATGTACAAGTTTCACGCATATCTCCCTCATTGGATCGCGCTCACGTGGCAAAGGAATTAAATCCACTGTCAGCGAAGTCCCCGCGTACCACCGCACAGCATCCTTTTGAATGCCTGCCGAAATTCCGGCGAGAACACAGTGTAAATCACGGGGTTGAGGGTGCTGTTGAAGTATCCGAGCCACAGGAACACACTGGCCACGAGCTTGGGCGGCTCGCAGGTCTGGCATGTAGCCTGCAACAAGGCGACCAAGAAGAACGGCAACCAGCAGGCAACGAAGGCACCGGTGATGATCGCCAGGGTTTTGGCCGCTTTACGCTCGCGCTTCGACTCGATCGTCTCGCGTGTGCGCTTCATGCACTTGACCACCTGCTGCTGCTGGCTCGTGCTGGTCGGATTCGTCAACGTCGTCGTGGTGGTCGTCGTCGAGACCGCTGTCGGTGTCACCGTCGTCGACGGCGTGACGTTCGCGCCGTTATACGACGACGACTTCTCCGGCGAGATTGACGAGTGATCCGGCGTGGATCTCGTGATGGTGAACGCCGTCGATTCCTCGCGGGGCCTACGGCCAGATAAATCAGGGTTACTCCAGTCAAGAGAGAAAAAGAGGTGCTCATCTCTCTCGTCGCTGGCTCGTTATCGCGGGAATAATGGTGGTGGAGGCTGAGACTCGACGGGGTCAGTGATATTAGAAATCTTTATGAAAGACCGCCTAAAGTAGAAGTGATAGAAGCGATGTTAAATGAAGGCTATATATATATATATGAAGCCGTATATTAATTTCTTGATATATAATAGGGGTATGATATATTTAATAATTAAGAAAGATATATTAAGTTACAGTTGAGAAATATGAGAGAATTATGAGAAAAAAATATATGATATGTGAAACCAGTCCGCGAGCATATTGTCGAGATGTTTTGAAGCAAGATAAATAAATAGGCAAATTATTTTCTGTTACTTATGAAGCAGAAAATAAAAGAGCAAAGAAATAGCAGCAAAGTATGACACACTTATATGAAAATAAATAATTATAACAGTTATTTCAAAGAAAATATTAAAAGCGTATACACATAGTTATATAATATTAATTATAATTTAATTCGCAAGAATTTTTATAATGAATTCATGCTTATAATATCAAGCACAATCTATTTTATAGGCGATAGAGCTTAAAAATACGCAATTATTAAGCAGCGATAATATCCTTTTTGCGACAGATCAACAGGTAAACTCATACCTTTGTTCGTAGCAAAGATCTGCACTTCACTGGCCATTGAGATAAAAACGCTTAAAATATGCTAAGCCGCTTGAGATAAAATACTGCGCGTTAAGAATATTTATTTATAGATTAAATTATGATCTCCCTGTAAAAAAATGTGTCCTTGCCAAGATATAGGGAAGCAGACTAAATCTCATGAAGGATTTACGCCATTTCTCAACATCTCATTTGCAAGATTTATTCTACGTGGCTTTAACGCGTTGTTACCCCTCGAGCCCTTCAAGTTTATTGCAACTATGAAAAATGCAACTGTGTACAAAATTGCAATCATGAAACATGTTCCATTATTGTTTAAGATCTAAATAATTCTGGATCTTGTGATAAAGAACCAGAGAAGGGAGGCAAAAAACCTACAAACTACCTTCTCGTAACGAGCCTAAGGATGCCTCTTCTTTCACGCGGCGGCTGAAGTATAGTGCCGGGCCTCTTCCTGATCCTTTTTCGCGCCGCTTGAAATATCCTCCAATACAGGAATAAGATGACTAAGAGCGGAAGATAGAACGTCGCGCAAGTTGCAAAGATCTGTGAGGTAATTTATATATATTTTCTTTTCAGGATAATATGTGCAATGCGTTATATAAAGAAAATACATTTTGTATTTTCAAAATTATAGTTTAGATATGAGCAACATTGATCATGAATATTTATCAAAAGCAGATATAAATTTATATCTTCGTGTGAAGACATTTTTACATTTGTATAAGAATTTTTGAGAAAGACAAAAAAAAATCATGTTATGATCAACCACAATTGGCGTAACGTTTCTCGAAGTGTCGACACTTTCTCAAGCAATTCCATCGAATGCAATTCGCAGTCGCGAATATAATCAAGCTTCGGAGCAAGTTTCGGATCCGTTCGCAATTCTCCGGAAGCGTTCACCTGATATGCAGTATCCTGCGACACGAGACACGTCCCTTGGGCTATGCGGTCCAAATAATCAGGATCCTTCCATCCGAGCTGAGGCGCTAATGAGATTCCTAAGGATATCACCCACACAGCGATGATCAGGATGCCGATTCTTCTCGGATTCCTCGCCTTAAAATAGAAGAGCCATCTTTAACGACTTACTGTTATTTCATCGTTTCAGAATAATTTTTTTTCTTTCGGTTTCTATCGATTTTTACATTATTAGACATCGTTTAAATATTCGAAATACATTTTCCATTTATTCTTTACGCGTAGTCGGTGCGCATAATATATACATTTCGTATCGTTAAAAATATTTTTATTGTTAAATCTCTCAAAAAATTAAAAAATTTAAATAAGTCATGTGAAAACCTGATTGTCATTTAATAATCAAGATATCTTACTAGTCCGACCAATTTTGTACCTTCCACAAGACTTTGTACATTACTAAGAACACTATCTTGTATCAGAAAATTAAACTTTTAATTAGATCTACTCGTAGAGCTTTTTTCTTAAAAAGAGAGAGAGAGAGAGAGAGAGGGAGAGAGAAAAAGAGAGGGAGAGATAGAGAGAGAGATAAAGAGAGAGAAGCAAGCATATTAGTTCCCTCGTTCGAGAAAATTACGGTGTCTGCTCTATCAGCGTATCTGCTTGGTCGACACATGACTCAAGCTAATTCCTCGCCCGTTCCATTATTTATAACGTAATCGATCCGCCACCTAAGGGACCCATATACAGCCTGTTTCTATCAGTTGGGAAATGCAAGTTAGCCTTTAAGTTCAACCGGGCTGTCCGTTGCGTAGCTTATCAAACTCCAAGTTAATTTTGAACTAACTTTAAGCTCTCCGGAGAAGAGAAAGAGAGCATACCGAGAATATTACATATTCGTCTCATCCCCGTTAAACTATATTTATGAACGGGAAGTTCTGACCGTTTTATTTTACGATCTTACCCTTTTTCATACTTCATAAGCAATGTTCCCTATAATTCTCGTTACATCCATGAGCGTGCGTAAAAGAGAGAGCGGACTTTGCCTTCGCGCAATTTCAACGAAAATTTATGAATGATTTTATTGAACTTTATTCACATAGTAAATGTATAGAATAGTAAATGTATCCGAATATACCAAATATTTTTTAAAATTTAATCTTCGATATAAAATAAACGACATTTATTCGCATTTTAAACTAAAAGAATATTAAAATACAATATAAATAAATATAATAAAATTGCAGGAAATTAAATCTTTGTGTATATATGTGCTATTAGATATAAAATAGATATAAATTTTTAAACAAACGCGAAAGGATTAACAAACGTAAAGAAATGTTCTAATGTGATGCACGAAATTTCGCGCGTCAGATTCTATTCCGATTTTATGTATACTATTTTTGAACTGATAAAATAGTATTTTCCTGCATCATACAACGGTTTCCCGGCTATTCAAGAGATCCAGGATACGACATGCAGTTCCACGCGATCTTGCTCGCGTCAACTCCCACGCGACTCTTTTTCTATCTCGTCGACGTGGCGAGCGCAATGTAAATGACAGCGGATAACAAAGACTGTATCATTCGCATCGGACAATTTCCGACTTCCTCTCGATAACCGCAACGGCGTTAATTAACCTGTATATAATTGATATTGGTGACTGCCCAATATCTGTCGACCGCGATAGCCACCAGATGCAATATCGAGGCTGTGCAACATAGAACGTCGCTGCTGGTCCACATGTCGCAGAGCTCCGGACCGAGTGACCATCCCGAGTTTATCTGCAATAAACAGAATTATCTATCATAGAGCGTGAGCTTAGCGCGGCCTGGGAGCATAAGCGGATAATCGATGTGGCCGCGAAAATTGCAAGTCTTGCATCAAAGTGTTTCGAAATAAAATAAGCGCACTGAATGAGTGATCATTCATCAGTAAATGTGTCGATTGTTCCGTTTTGTCACTTTTATGAAAGCAATGTAAACATATCTTTGCAAAATTGAAAATACAATATTATCAGTATAATTATTAATTATATACCATCTAAAATAGTAAAAAATTAAGAATTGATAAGCAAGAAAAATCTATGGATTCGTTTATTATTTATAATAGCTTTTTATCAATATATATTATATTATACTTATGCATACTGCATACTTATATATATAATCATTCTCAAAAATATTATTTATCTATACAATATCTATATGTAAATATATGTAAAAGCCAGTTTTTACACACGTAGTACATATGACACAGAAATCGGTAAATAAATGGAAATTATTTCTAGCTGCGCAAACAAGGATTGGTTAGTTGATTAATATGTTAAGGATTGCACATAGTTTGGTGCGACAGTTCGCCATGCAGTAGGGACAAAATACGGATTGAGGGTCGAAAGGGAAAACATCTGAGCCATGGCAGACGGAGGGACGACGGAGAGTACGGAAAGGGAGCCGGTAAGAGCGATGTTGTAGAAGAGACGGCTAGAGAAGGGGAGGAGGGAACTCTGATGCATGCCTGCTTAAAAGTCCATTCATGGTATTGGAATCTATCTTCGAAAGCCAATCGCGTCCCTTGTCCTCCTTTCAACGCGGTGGCCCCTCTGTCCATAGACGTTCGTTTCTTTATACTTTGAGATCAGAACATTCCGGAAGTCGATGAGTCTCATCCATCTTGTCGGAAATATAAACACTTCTCAAAAATAATATCAATTGTACGTAAGTCGATAAAGGAGCAGTTTTAGATAGAAAAAGATCGCGATTCGCGATACGAGATAGTGACATAATTTATCATATGTAAAATTATTAAGAAAATATATTATTTATATATTTGACATTATAAAATAAAAAAAAATGTGTTTAAGGTTTTTTGTTATCTTTTTTTCCGTTTTATTAAGAAATAATCATTTCTATATTAATTAATTATTAATAATAATAGATAAGCAAATTGCTAACGCACTTCTAAGCAATTTTGTTTATATCAGGCATCTTTTAAAGTCTCCAAGAATCTAATCAAGCGTTACGTGTACATGTGCAGTTAATGAAATCGTTTGCGTGCACGTTTCTGATATCTACCGATAAACGTCGGGCGAAAGAGATGGCCGTAAAATGAACATCCATCAAATATTCGAATTAAACGGCAGACGCATAAATTTCTATGTGGTCTTTATTAAAGAGATGCATGTAATCCCGTTTAGTCAGTATACGACTGGAAAAGTCGCTATTACATCTCCTGTTGGCTGAATGGCGGTCGAAATAGAACTGCACCATTAAATGATAACATGCGGGAGATATCGATACGCTGACAATGGCAAGAAGGCAGACTTAAAAGGATACAGGAAAAGAAAAAGAGAGAAGAAGCGAGAGGAAGCCATTCTACGTTGCTGAAAAGTGAGAAGGAAGAATCAGGTGCGCTTTGGAAAATATGAGAGTGTAAAAATATAATATAAAGAAAAAGTGGAATGAGGGGAGGGAAAAAATGCTGATGTAGGATTTATATAGAAGCCCGCAGGGCAGGCAAGATGTAAAAAGGTTGCGTTAAGAAAACGAGAGAACTAAATAAGGATATACGTTAGTTGAAAAGATTCTGCGCGCATGAGGGGGGATAATGCGCGTATTCAAACTAAATGAATAGAAGAAGAAGGAATGCGCGAGCACAAGGAAATTCTTTTTTTTTACATCAATTCTAATTAAATTCGTATCATTGATACGGATTTTCGCTAATAATCTTGGCGTTTATCAATTTTCTCGCAAAAGCTAAATATATCGAGTACTTTAAAAGCTGAATGCGCGTTTTAAAAATGAATTATTTGTTTGAAAATATAGTAAAACGATCGCGCTCGAGCGTATTATCGCTCTCATGGCAATTTCCGATGAAATCTTTGTTAATTGGATAACGTGTCGAAAAGCAGCGCGAAGCGGTAATTAACGTCTATGTTATTCCCATTCCGTTCCCGTTTCCGTTCGTGTATTAGAGTTTATTAAGTATAAATGTGCACGGCGTAGCGTAACGAACTTCGCTAGGGGAGAATCGAAAGCTAATCATTCGTATATGTGTATATATCGCTCGTTATCTCTATATGTGTGTGTATTTACTCGCACCTTCATTCTTGAATATGTACGAGTATATGTGTAACAACGTTCTTTATCGTTCGCGTTTACGCTGGGTATATAGAAATAAGAGATACCACGGTAGAGAAAACTGCTTTAGCTTGTGAAATTTGCAGATCACAATCGTGATATTATAGTGCACACACAATATATTTAAGAATATGGTATTTATAAAATATCATATTCACGAGATATAAAATTCTAAAAGCCGACTTCTATAGAATTTATCAAAGTTTCGCGTATATGCTATTCCCAATTTTTTGAAATGTAACGTGTTGAATATTTATACGTGATATATGATAAAGCGAGCTCTTCACTGCAAATTATTGCACCGTAATTACTACACGTAGTTAATTATAAAATTTACGGCAATTTTCGCGATTTCAACTTTTTACGTTGGTAAACCATTGTTAAATTTTTCTTCGTAATTTATATAATCCGCGCATATCTGTACGTTATTGAAATTCTGCGAGAAAATTTTATGAAGCTTTTGAACACAATAAATTGTCGCAGCTCATGCATCGCGTTTGATTCTTTTTTGTCGCAATCAGTGTAAAATAGAATTAACAAATTCTCTAAGATAAAATAATTTAGCGTTTAAATGCCAAATTCTCGGGGGATGCGTTTCCTCGCGCGACTTTTTTCCCAGACACAATGTCCGCGCAATGTAAAGCCGTAATAGGAAAAGGCGAGAATGCACGCGCGTTTCTTACGGATATTATAAACTTGTGAATAGCTGCACCGGACCATATATGAAAGTTTAACAATGAAAATGTAACGCGCGAGGAGAGAACGATCCTCTATGTGATAAGAGAATGACCATTACTTGACTATTCCGCCGAAAATTTTGCACAAAAATTTTACCTCATAAATGTAGGTTGCCATAAAATGCGATAAAATTGTGACACGTGTTTTACGACAATAATTACAACAGTATCTCGCCGAAGATGTCTTAAATTAATCATTAAATCTCGTAGATCTACAGAGCGCGCTGCTCGTTCATTCATTTTTACAAAAGTTAAATTAATATTTTATTATAATTTTACTGTCTAATTTTACGGACCAGGCGTGCGCAAAATATCTAGGATATTTAGGAGACTTTCGAGACGAATATCTTGGAATGATAGTTATTCACAGCGCCAGTGAAAATGCGAATCATTTTCTTTTCATGAATTTCCCGCGGTTTCATATTCTCGTGTATTCGGCGCTAAAAACTTGATTGCGCACGTTTTCTTACCACACAGTACGGTTTGTTGCGAATAGGTTGGACGGCAATAACTTGTAGTCTTCTTTAATAAAAATATTACGTACCTCATAAACAGCTCCGAGAGGCATAACAAGGCAGGCGACCATAAGATCCGCGACAGCCAAACTGACGATTAAGTAATTTGCTACGGATTGCAAATTTCTCTCTAATACGATAGCCGCTATTACGAATAGATTCCCTGTAACAAAAACATGTATCGTCGTGAATGACATTTGCATAATTTATTCGAAAATAATATTATATATAACGAAACAATATTATTCTGTTCTCATGTTAAGTATAGATGCATACATTAAATGCATAGCAAATTATTATGAAAACAGTATATGTGTCTTTTTCTTTTATGAGAAGGGTAGCAATTTTAAATTTCATAAGCGTAATTGCAATTTTTTCATTAAATCTAATCATGTGTTTTAAATTCTGGACATTTGCCGAGTAATATTTATATTACTTGAAACATTTAATTAGGTCCACATTTTATTTTATCTTTCTCTCTCTCTTTCTCAGCGCTTCAAATCCATATTAATTGGATGTTATATACAACAATTTAAGAAATATATATTGTAATTTCTCTCCATAATGTACACACGCATATACTTAATTTTTACACTAATCGATCTAAGCGTTGGTAGGATGGTATTTTTTAACCAACAGTCATGGTGCACAAATATCTAGATGCGCGAGTGTGTTTCAAATATTTTCAACTTTGTGTGAGAAAACATCCAAGAGAAAAAATATGCCCACAGAGTACATATATACACTATAAAGAGAAATTATAATATATATCTCTTAAATTCTATATAACATCCAATTAATATAGTATTTGAAATATTATATATATATACATATGTACAGTTACGTAACCGCTAGGGAGTTATGTCGTGTCCGCGTAGCCTCGCGAAATTAACCGCGGTCACGTGACTGAATCTCGAACCGGACCGTTACTTGAAGCCGTGTGTCGCCGGTGTGCAGTCGAGTCGCGATCGCTCCGTCTTTTCGCGTCTTTTTAATCCACCCCAGGTGAATTTCGTATCCGGACGAACGTCGAGGATGTCGATTCTAGTGTCAGGTAATCATCTCAGTACATTAATCGGCTTGTGCGATCGCGATTAATGGCGTTTCTTATGCATGATCGACGCATTCCACGCTCCGTCGAAGCAACGGTAACGGTTTCTAATACGCGCGTATTTCACGATGTACGCCCGATATGTCGCGTAGTCGCGCGAAATTAGCCGCGGTCACGTGACTGAATCTTGAGCCGGACCATTACTTGAAGTCGCGCGTCGCCGGTGTGTAGTCGAGTCGCGATCGCTCCGTCTTTTCGCGTCTTTTTAATCCGTCCCGAGTGAATTTCGTATCCGGACGAACGTCGAGGATGTCGATTCTAGTGACAGGTAATCATCTCAGTGCATTAATCGGCTTGTGCGATCGCGATTAACCGCGGTAAAGTTTCTCGGTATACATGATCGACGCATTCCACGCTCCGGCGAAGCAACGGCAACGGTTTCTAATACGCGCGTATTTCGCGATGTACGCCCGTTCGACGAGCCGTGTCAGCATTCGGATTATCGAAAAGCATCGAGAAGCATCAAGGAGCATCGAGGGGTTTCGTCGCCGCGACGGATCGCGCTTGTCCACGATATTTGCGCGCCAAATATCGGCGCGCGCACGTCCGCCATGATGGCGCGTCATTTCGAATTTTCGCGCAGTGTCGCGCGCGATAAGTATCGGGAGTGCCTGGTGAATCTACGGTCGATAATGTAAAAATTAAATAATGGTAATTATCGATTGGTATTATCTATTGATCCATATCAACCGCGTCGAATTAATGTTAGGGCGCGCAACGTATTATTTCGCGCGTTATATTATGTGTGTGAATCGTCAGTGCGCATCGCCAATATATCGAGGAACATCGAGGAACATCGAGGATCATCGAGGATCATCGAGGATCATTGCGGAAGCTGTAACGAATTAGTCAGGAGAGATTATCGCTGCTCATCTAAGATATATTTGGCTGTGAGTGATTCTTTAATTATCTCGATCTTTTTATCATGCAGTATAGAATTTGCCCAGATGTAAAAGAATAAAGACATTTTTTTATCGATTTCGAATAACAAATAAAATTTTTTACAGTTTTATTACGTGTGTGAATTGTCAGTGCGCATCGCCGATATATCGAGGAACATCGAGGAACATCGAGGATCATCGAGGATCATCGAGGATCATCGAGGATCATCGAGGATCATCGCGGAAGCGAATTAGTATGTAACGAATTAGTCAGGAGAGGTTATCGCTGCTCATCTAAGATATATTTGGCTGTGAGTGATTCTTTAATTATCTCAATCTTACAAGTTCGCTTTATCAATCGCGGCTGTTGTCATGTGCGCGGAAACTCATTTATTTTTGCGTATAGAGCAACGATGCGTATATGAATTGCGTATTATACTCGCTTTTGACGTCATACTGACAAAATTAAACGATATAATTTACTTTTATTCTCGGACACAATAAGAAAATAATTAATATTTTTATATTTATAGTAAATTTTAGAATAATTTTCTAAATATTTTTACTACAGAGCCTGAGGCTATATCATTTTCTAATTTTATTATGCAGTCTCAGGCCTCAAGATGATAACTATTAAGAAATATCTGATTATATCTTTATGCAAGGTACGTTAAGAGTTTGCACCGCATCGTTTAACCTTTATAAGATCGAAGGGTAAGGTGGTAATAACATATTCAGTTTGCGTCGGCGATCTAACCTATCGGCTTGCTATTTTTTTTTTTTTATGAACGAACAAGACGCTTGTCAACATCGTATATACAGTGTTTAGCAAGAAACGTTTATTTCAAAAACTGATGTCTATTTTTTCTTAAAAGTTTCTCAAAAGTCTTTTTCTATTTTTTTTTTTAAAGTTTAACGCTACTTATTAATAAAATAAAATAGAACAGTTAAATTAAAATTAAATTAAATTATTCTATTATCTATTATCTAAAATTAAATTTAATAATACATGTTCGATTTTTTATATAACGTGTATGAATATTTATATATCGGCTGATAATTCTGCCTGACTTTATATGACTTAGAATCACTTTTTTACAAGTTTTATTTCTACGAACAAGAATTACAAAGTGTTCATTCTATTCCTCACGCACAAATAGTTTTTATATTTAATTTTATGAAAATTATAGATATTGCATAACTTATTCTATATTTAATAATAAGATATCCTTTTTTCCCATTATTGTTTTCAATCAATTTCTAAATTATCTGAAAAATTGGAAGGTGAAATCGATTATCGTTCTTTGTTAGATATTTCCATAAATAACCGTCGTTTCTGATTTTGCACATTTGCCTGATTATAATCAATTAATTCCACGTGTGCGCTAATAGCGAACGCGAAATCTCGCGTTCCGGCTGTCTATGACTCCAAAGAGAAATAAATGAATCTACTTAATGTAATGCGCTGCATTCGAGGAGTTTCGCTCGATTTGCGACGGTTCTTATACGACGAGGGGATTATTTAATTTATATTTGCGCAACGATATTCACGGTTTTGTGGCTCGCCAAGCGTTCATAAAATTTATTCTACACCGGGAAGAAGAGAAAGAGAGCAGGCGTATCCATGGCAGCTGACGTCATAGAATTTGCCCAGATGCAGGAAAATAAAAACATCTTCTTATCGATTTTGAATAACAAATAAAATTTCTTACAGTTGTCTGAAATTATAAAAAAATACTTAAAAACTTTTGAACGTGTGATAAAGGAAGGAAAAGAACAATTTTTAAGATTACATTTTCAAAATCTATACGCATGTGTGGAGGCAATCAGAGTCTGTAATTGCTGTAACTTGTACGAAATATATATGTAGGTTGGAAAGCGTAAATTGCAAAGTCGTTAAGCAAATTGAGATTGCAAATCGCCCGTCACGCTTTCGAGTTTTTAATAATAGGCGTAATTGGCACTGCAAGAGGCAAATTCGAGCTGGTCGTGATCAATTCTGACGGCGTGCCTGAATAGCGGCAATCAACTTCGGCAAACTCGGGACAGACGAAATCAGTCGTACGTTCCTAGACGTGTTCCGGACGTGATGGATCGATCGCACGCGCATTTACGAAATATTTGTCCAAGTTAGCCGAATCATCGTCGCTCTTCGGCACGTATCAAGCCTTCGCGCTCTAGGGATAATACAACGCACTTAGGATCTTGGCTGTACACGAGGGTCAATCGATGGAAGAAACCTACAGGTAAGAAACGTGCAACGTTCCGAGATCGTCCGGCAGTCCCTTGAAAAATTTCTCCCTCGAGGCGAGAACGGGTCAGACGAATAAATATCAGGCTCTGCGAAAGGGACGTTCTTAGGTTGATAGCACGTGTTGAAAAAGAATTTGTATTTTCGTACACGTGTCGCGTAACATCTTCAAATCTTATTTGTATCCTTTAAGCGACAAGAAGAAATAAAATTACCACATCTTCAAGGTGTAACGTACGTGTGTAAAATATATATTATTAAAAAGTTAAAAACGCGTTTGACATTGCAGAATAGTTATTTTAATAAGAAATGCTTTTCTTAAATAATTTTTGTCCTATCCTGAGTGTTTACTCGTAAAATTGTCATGAGAAAAAAAATTGGGAAATATTTATAACAAAAATCAAGTCAAATTTTAGATAAAAAAAATCTGAATAAATTATAAATGTACTTTTTTTGGCGTGTTAATAGCTTAATCGCAAACTGCGGTAGAACCGTGAAACTCGGCGGTAATCAGAATTTTCAGGCTCTCTTATAGGAAAGGAATTCATGTATTAGTAACGCAATGTTCCATTCATGCATTACGTAAACGCGCTCGACTGCCGCTGGTTTAAGCATATCTGAGGGAAGTGGATAGAAGCTTGAACTACCGTTTGCGAGGATATTACATGGTGCTGATGTACGCTATTCTGCGTACCGTAGTACTTCATGTCCCTCATTCCGCCTGGATAGCCGATGTTCCCTCCAATTTTTCGCGGGGCGTGTACAAGAGAAATTGCGCCATTATTGTTTATAACATGAAATTTATACAAGATACATGATAATAAAAGTATCGTAAAAATAATAACGCGTATTCTCGAATAACTAAGGAATTACAGATATTACTAAATATAATTTATAATTTTATTATCTTATTTAATATATGTTTTAATTATACATATATTAAATAAGATAATAAAAGTATATTCATTAGATGAGTAAAATAAAAAAAAAACAATTATTAATTCTTAAGAATATTTGTTTAGTTAAACTTTTGATTAAAAAGGAATAATTTTAAGATACAGGAAATAGAGCGAGATTAAGTCCAGGCCTTCAAAGGTTAGATAGCGCGCAAAGAGTGTAAATGTGTACTAATTAAATTTAATACCCCAGAGGGGGACAAAAATAGACTTCGCTTAAATTAAAGGGCGGGTTAACTTTGAGAAATGATCGAGACTACGTAAGTCGTACTTTCTCTCATTTTATCTACCTACCTACGCCGTAAGTCGATATAAACGTACGACAGGAGTCGTACTTCTACAAACGTCGGACAAATTTCTTCCCTTTCGCGTCCATTAGTTTCGCATTACGTGTCTCTGCAAATACACGGCCTGCGACGATGGTTGTATCTGGCTCAGAGGACAACAAAGACGCGGGTATTAAATGCACTTCTGCAGCTGCAAATGCAGCCGGGATGTCTCCACGGGAAAAGTAGCGAACCGTTAGTTAGCCAGTGAACTATACTAATATTGGAATGCGCTCCGAGCCTGTCAAGTCGTTGAGGAAGCGTGTATATGTGTATATATGCGGATACGTAGATGTATACAATAGTTGCCGGCGAATTTCTTTCGCATCCCTCTTGGTTACATCGCCATCCTAGAACATTATAGCGGAACGATAAACTTACTTGTTTTCTCCGACAACTTTTATCTATATCCTCTTTCGAGAGATAAACGGGTCCGCAGGGAGATGTTCATGGATTTATTTCGCGAGACTTAATAGCTGACGGACGGTGCCGGCATTGCTAATGCAAAATCAGGGCTTTGCGTCTATCGTGTTGTAAATAAACGACGGGTTAATGGTAACAATTAAATAGTAAATAACTTTCATAGAACAGAGAGAGTGAGAGAAAGAACAATATGCAACGTGCTCCACAGAATTGGCCATTTAATTCTTAAATTACAAACTAGATTAAATGAGGAACAGGATTCTGTTCATTATTTAAATTCTAAAGCTTATCTCGTTCTTCAGTGATTTATTCAAAAACAGTTTTACAAGAAACAACTCTATGCGTTTCCACTTTTTGCTAATTCTGGAACATCGTGTATAATATAGATTATGAAAATATTAATCGCTTATCGGTCGCCGATGATCGATTTCTTGACGAATATCGTGTAAAGCCCGCGAAAGTGTCATTTATCACGCATTATGATCAGATAAAAATATCTTTAGCGTTGATAATGATTGATCAGAAATTTTGGTATTAAAATTCGCGCTCCATTATTCATAAAAGGAGAGCCAAGAAGGAATAGTTTGATACAAATCGCGGAGCAAAATGTCAGGTTGCTTGCCCCGCGGAAAATTCTGTTTACGCAAAGCACGCGGGTGGATATCGCGATTACCGTCAACGCTCGGTGATATATTATACATCCTGGAAACGTGTCAGTTCTCTAAAGCAATCTTTGCCATTGTTCTCCTCGATGCGAACACGATCGCCGGATGGTCGTTCTCGCGAAACCATCATCGGCGGGGCCGGCGACGATAGGGGGTAGAGTTATTTGTCGCTCGCATATAATTACGACAAGAAGAACGATTAATCGATGCGGTGAGATCAATTGCGCGTCGCGTAGTGACTGTTCGACCGGTAGTTTGGCATGTGCAAAAAGAAACGATTCGTCGAATCCGGATCGGTAATTTTTATTAATTGCCGCCGGGAGAGAGCACGTTCGAATGGGAGCATAAATGATTGACTCAATTATCGTTGAATTGAGGCGTATCGATTTTTTTTTTTTTTTTTTTTTTTTTGTTTTTTTTTTGTTTTTTTTTTTTTTCACAATAAATTGAT
>NW_021850877.1:1101912-1134886 GCF_003651465.1 Formica exsecta
TTTATTAAATATATATTATACAATATAATTAAATAAAATAATATATACAATAATTAAAACATATATTAAATAAGATAATAAAAGTATATTCATTAGATGAGTAAAATAAAAAAAAAACAATTATTAATTCTTAAGAATATTTGTTTAGTTAAACTTTTGATTAAAAAGGAATAATTTTAAGATACAGGAAATAGAGCGAGATTAAGTCCAGGCCTTCAAAGGTTAGATAGCGCGCAAAGAGTGTAAATGTGTACTAATTAAATTTAATACCCCAGAGGGGGACAAAAATAGACTTCGCTTAAATTAAAGGGCGGGTTAACTTTGAGAAATGATCGAGACTACGTAAGTCGTACTTTCTCTCATTTTATCTACCTACCTACGCCGTAAGTCGATATAAACGTACGACAGGAGTCGTACTTCTACAAACGTCGGACAAATTTCTTCCCTTTCGCGTCCATTAGTTTCGCATTACGTGTCTCTGCAAATACACGGCCTGCGACGATGGTTGTATCTGGCTCGGAGAACAGCAAAGACGCGGGGATTAAATGCACTTCTGCAGCTGCAAATGCAGCCGGGATGTCTCCACGGGAAAAGTATGACTGCTATAACTGCGACTAATGAAAGGGAAGAGAAACGGGCGCGGAACGTTTTACTATGGCGTAATTAATTGCCGCGAAAAAAGAAAGAGGCACCGAGAGATGTTTCAGCACATACTGATGAGGATCTAAATTCTTTTGCTCTTGTTCTTGTACTCCATTAAGATGGTGTATTTGCAACGTGAAAAAAAGCTCGAAGCTTTATATGGATAAGCCGCGAAGAGTCACGAGTAGACACGCGCGCTCTGTGTGTGGTGTTTGTGTGTGTGTATGATCTGTTTGTCAAATTTAGATTTCTGCTCGATTGAGCCGATTTATTATCAATTTAATGACAACGAGGAAATTATCTATTCATCCAGAAATCTTTAACAAAGATATTCATCTATTAACTGTTAATCGATTAAAAAGTTGTTTAGCTCACTAAAAAACACATTATTTTATAATAATTTTTGTAATATAAAAATTAAAAACTAAAAATATATAAGATATATATTTTTCGTAGAAAGGAACATTAGATTTCATCAATTACAAAACTTATTTTCTCAAATGCCAAACAATATATAAAATGGATTAAATGATAAACAATCTATATTTATTATGTTTTTATGAAGTATATAATTTGTTGTACGTTAGGAAGAGGATATCTGATTTTGTATATATTCCCTCTTACATTTTCTTGTTACATAATTTCGGTAAAATATTTTGCATGCAGCTGACCTTTCACATTAGCTAAAAATAAATAATGTGCGTTAAAAGTTGCGTGATTTTATAGTATGATCCGTATAACTTATAGTCTGCAGTTTTTAATCTGCTCCAGCGCTACTTTAAACCCAGCTTGGCGTCACTCACTTTTAGCAAGTTTTTTGTTAAAAATATTTCGATAAAGAATTTTTATGATGCCTCTGTACATATATTTTAAATAATGAATAATACGTATCTTGTATTTATTATTATTAATTTGCACATTTTGATAATCTATAAATTGCTAGTATACAGTAACAAATATTACATCTATCCTTGTGTTTTTAGTATTCTGTAATTAATATTCGAATAATTTGAAGCAAACCTAATCATATCGCCCGATAATTTTTGAATCTAAATTTATTATATAAAATTTTAATTATTAAATTAATTTAAAAAGATGATGTACCATAACAAGTTGATTATTATTAGCATCCAAGTTTATTCTATAAACCGGAAATATTTTGTGAGATTTAAAAACGTTTCAGAATGTTAAATTTTTTAATATCGGCATTAACCGGGTTTTTTAACCGGAAGAGTGAGTCCGCATTCATTTAATTAAAAAAATAAAGTTAAAATATCGAGTAACCCAATGTATATTCGCGGTACGGAAGAACGAGTATAACAGTATATTATTTATTTAATTACGGTTTTCGTTTTTATTTTCCGCGTTTGTTTTGAAAGCTTATACAGCGTTAATCAGTCGTGAATATCGCGCGTGTAAGAGAAACCGCGTTTATAAAAAAATCTTTAGGATGCTCGTTTCCGAGATATGAAAGGAGTCTTGAAGGTAAGATGATGTACCATAACAAGTTGATTATTATTAGCATCCAAGTTTATTCTATAAACCGGAAATATTTTGTGAGATTTAAAAACGTTTCAGAATGTTAAATTTTTTAATATCGGCATTAACCGGGTTTAATCCTCAAATAGATTGAAAAACGAAAATATATACCGTGTTATCGTAGAACGGTCATGTTGCAACGGCGATTATTTTCACCCGTTGGACAGTTTCTATGCATTATTACGAGAGCGTTTTTGGGAATATCTAAAAGCTGAAATGCAATGACGTGATTTAGATTGACATAATTTTTTTCGGGTAAGAGAAAAATTTATAGAATAAAATGTGTGAGAGAGATAGAACAAGTATATTAAGCGTTTTGTAAAATATTAATCTTTTTGTTCGAAAAATGAACAGCGTTCTCTCAGAGTTAAAATAGATGTCAAAAAAACAAATATGAGTAATACGAAAAATTCGTTGGATTTCGACAAAACAAGGCTTGTGTTGTTTACGGAGGACAAGAAATTATAACAGCAGATTCTCTCATTACAAATAATCATAAGAGTTTCTGTAGAAATGTCATAAAGAAATGTCATGAAGAAAATAATTGCGCATTAAAATAAATAATTTTGAACCGAAAAGATTATTTTTGGATTTTGGTTTTTTGTAAAATAAAAATATGATAAAATTTATATTATTATTATAAAATATGTAATTTTTCTTGTATAATATGATTTTATATTACAAATAATTCTTCTTTCATAGTATGGTTCAGATTATGTCTGATGCAAATAAGGTATTATCTTAGGTATTCCAAATCTATCTTTCATATACTCTCCTTCATATAAATTTGTGGCATACGTTCATGTATGATTCTCTTATGATCCTCAAGTGCACAGTAACACCTACGTTAGCTATTTCACTTTATGACGTCAAAGCGGAAATAATGTATAATTTATTCTTGCAGTTTACGTTGAGATAAATAAATTTCTCTACACAACCACACTTGCGATCGACGCAAAACGGACCTGCAAAATGTGCCGAAAACTGCGGTTATGGTTCGTTATGCAATAACCATGTAGCCATGTAACTTGTTTTCATTGCGGCACCATATATAGGATAGATTTGAATTGAATTATGTAGCCGTTTATTGATTAACAAACCAAAACCGTAGTAGTCGGCAAATGTTCTATGAAAAGAGTCTTGAAGGTTCTCTCGCCTTAAAGTGATGTGTGTCGTAAACTTTTTATGAACTTGCTTGTAAAAACGCTAGAAAGATGGGGCTATATATTACTTTTGAAATACGAGCTATGCTTCTCAATTTTAACGTATCGATTCGGATATCAATATTCAATAGCAAACGCAAGCAACTGAATGCAGATATGAATACATTTGTATATACGGTACGGATATTTTATTTATACCACTTTTAAATATTTATATTTATATTTATATCTATAAAAATTCCTTATTTCCAATTCTTATAACGGATATTAAGTAGCATCGAAAAATATATTTAGATCGAAAAATATTATATATTTTCTTCTTAATAAGAATATAAAGCAACCGCTTAATTAGAAATATATATAGTTAGAAATTAAAACAAATATTTGATCAAAACAGATCGAAGGAGTAAACGTATAAAAAAAATTTTGCTAATATTAATTCGTGAGACACAATTTTCAAGATATCTATTGTTGAAAATTGAAAGCAATTTTTTTTTTACAAGAATCGTACAAAAAGGAGGAAGAATAGTAGACCTTACCTACGATAGTGATGAGAATCAGGAGACAGAGCACGATTGCTGTTAAAATGATTGGTGCATCGATGAAGATTGGATTTTCTACGGTTGCGTTTGCGGCTTGATCGACGTGGGCCTCCATCTTGGCTAAAGTATATTTCCCTTCAGTGTTCGCTATTCATCATCTGGTTAAATAATGTATCATGGTCCGTTCTCGTTAGAGCGAATCCAAAGCTTTTTTTCTTTGCTTTCGACAAACGCGGAGTCAACACCTGGCCGATAAACCTCGGCTATTCTTCTCGAACACTTTTATTTTTATCTCAGTATTTCCCGCAGTCTCCATTTTCCGTAATTTTTTGCTCCGAGATTCCATGGACTTTAAAATGCTGGTTTTTTTGGGAGGAATGTTAGTTCTTTCGTATGTATATCTGGAACAAAAAAGTGGAAAGAGATTAGTTTTGTAGATAATTTTATATTGAAGAAAAATATATATCTAATTTTTTAAAGACTAGTAGTACATCTCAATGGCAATCAAACGCGATAGTAAACTTTTTATTTTTGTGATCTTGTGGTTAAAAATACAAAGATATTTTCCTAAATTACAGAGAAACACATTTTTAAAGTATAATTTTTAAAATTATTAATTGTGTACATATATACTTATATAAGAGTAGTAAATCATCTAGTATTTATTTAGTAAATCATCTAGTATTTATTTAGTAAATCATTTAGTGTTATTATAGTATTGAATTTTGTGGTAACAATAGTAAGTTTTACACAATCAAGCGAATATGTGGAGTGTCACGTTTATGGTAGTCCGCGAAACCAATAAAATTGGAACAATTGATCAGCAATTATCGGGATTGTAACGGTCAACTACCGCAATCGACTTTAAAAATAAATCCGCAACGTTACGCGAAAAATAAATGCATTTACAACAAACACCAGTTGTGAAATAGCCTTAGGAGGTCGTATGCACTCTATTAAATTTTCCAATAGTGTCGGAACGTTTCATTAACTTTAATTCATCGGAACCTATCTGCTATTTGGTTTAAACTGATTGATTTTCCAGACGAATAGCATTTACGTTTGATAGATATATATACTTATATAAGAGTAGTAAATCATCTAGTATTTATTTAGTAAATCATCTAGTATTTATTTAGTAAATCATTTAGTGTTATTATAGTATTGAATTTTGTGGTAACAATAGTAAGTTTTACACAATCAAGCGAATATGTGGAGTGTCACGTTTATGGTAGTCCGCGAAACCAATAAAATTGGAACAATTGATCAGCAATTATCGGGATTGTAACGGTCAACTACCGCAATCGACTTTAAAAATAAATCCGCAACGTTACGCGAAAAATAAATGCATTTACAACAAACACCAGTTGTGAAATAGCCTTAGGAGGTCGTATGCACTCTATTAAATTTTCCAATAGTGTCGGAACGTTTCATTAACTTTAATTCATCGGAACCTATCTGCTATTTGGTTTAAACTGATTGATTTTCCAGACGAATAGCATTTACGTTTGATAGCGGCGCTGATACACTGTAACGAGTCTACGGTTTTCCCCTTGGTTTGTTTGCGCAATTTTATTATTTCGATAAATTACAAAAGATTATTGAAACATGAATTTTCAGGGAGATTAGATATTCCGGCTTATTGTGCTTTGCTTAAGACTTTTTATAATTTTTTTGCGCGTATTACATATAGTGTATAATAAATGAAATACTTGAATTTAAAATCATGATAATTATTAGATTAATTATCAATGTTATACTATATTTATGTATTATATTTTTTATTCTTCTTGAGAGAATATATAAAATTTGAAAAAGAAAGAGAGAGAGAGAGAAAGAGAGGAATATTTTTAGCGCAAATCTGAAAAGGTTAAATACATCCTCATGAGAATAGACATTTTTCTCTCGACAGTACGAAAAATTTGTCCCGTTGTGATTGTTGCCGCAATGACGAGTTTTTGCTCGCGCGACCGCGCGATCGTCGAGATCGAAGTTTTATTCCCACCGCATGACGTAAATCCACGTATTCTTTGCCAGCGACCAAAAAGTATCCCGCCCTAAGGCTCTCTTTCTCATCACCATTTTTCGGTGCTCGCTTTTCCGACGGGAGACCGAAAAACAACCGTTCTGCCACGATGAAGAAGTATCTCCCGACCAACTTTCTAACCGCTAGTGTCTCTTGAGAAAAAACTCGGCAGCGTGCAAAAGCGTAGCGTCCGTTTCTGAAAACTTCAAAGGTGGACGGGAAAAACGAGTGTCTCTATAAACGAAGAATAAAAGCCAATCAAGCGAATTTTTGTAAATATATGGCAATACGTTTTTAATATTTAAACGAAAGTTACGGAGTTACTCTGCGCGAGTATCGATCCATCGGCGCGTAACAAGCTACGTAAATATCCATATATCTACTTTTACTCTTTCAGCATCAAAGAAGATGTTCATTTCCTTGCTATAACATGTCCATTATTGACG
This sequence comes from Formica exsecta, assembly GCF_003651465.1. NCBI lineage: Eukaryota > Metazoa > Arthropoda > Insecta > Hymenoptera > Formicidae > Formica > Formica exsecta. The sequence continues at coordinate 1,108,271 of NW_021850877.1, forward strand.
TAATAATGAGTTTATATTTTCGTAATTAAAAGTTTATTGCAAATTAGGGATAAATTGAATTAATTAAGACAAATATTAAGAAGTTTTTTTTTTTCAAAAGTAGAATATTTGATAAAAGGAGGAGAAAAATAGATATATTTAACATTGTTATTGTAGAGAACATAATAATAGATACAGAAAGTTTATTGAGACACGATAGGCGCGCCAGTAAAGTGAAATTTTGTTTTCTTGGCAATCCACTTCTCAGCGGGTTATAAAAATTGCCTTTTATAGTCCCTATAAAATCTTTCTTTCCTGCAATGATGCAATCACAATACTGCGAAAATCCTACTGAAATAGCCGACCAAAGAAAAAACAATCGTGAATATTACGGAAAATTGGCGTGTCTCATAGGAACATCGTCGTGTCTCGTGATGAAATATTTTATTCATTCAGAGAGACAAGAGAGAGAGAGAGAAAGAAGAGAGTTAATTCGAACTTCAATAATGAAAAACAGGCTTTTGCCCTGTTATATAATGCAATTTTTTATCCTAATAAAAACCCGTTGAAACGCGAAAGGATTTAGAAAATACGAGAAGTAGAATAAAAAAAGGAAATTCTTTTTCCATAAAAAATGCAAACGCGCGCTCGCGTATAGAAACTATTTCTAAATTCTATTAATTTAACATAATTATATATTATACTTGAGAGAGAAAATTTGATATAAGAAAGAGTCAATGTTCTAAAAATTGATTTTTAATATTGTGGAAATCGTTGATAGAGCTTCGGTAATATGAGGGATATTAAATTTATTCAATTAATTTATTCAATCAACTTATATACTTCAAGAGAAAGATATAATATTTCTATAATAATAATTAATATATATATATATATAACCAGCAATCAATATATTTTTTTCATTAGATTATTATAAAAATTTGTTGTTTCTCAAGTTGATCCATTCTTGTCGCGTGTGGTTTTATCGAAAATTGCAAATGGTTGCGAGGAAAAATCTGCGCGCGATGAATTACGTTTAGTCGCGCGTTACGGTAGACATTGTTCGTGCAATAGACCGGAATTGCGCGAATACTCGCGGTAGTCGTTTGCATGCGGGGATAACCGGGTGCCGTTGGCCGCCAAATCTCGCTGTATTTTGGCCAATTCAAAATTGAAAGTACAGGGTGCACAGACTCGTGCGAGCGGCGCGTGTATATATGATACATTTCACAATAGCGGATGCATTTATCACGACCAGAAAACTGCGGCTCTCGGTCGCTCTCGAAACTCCATAAATTCCCCGCCGTTAGTGGAAAACGGTGGTGGGGAATCTCCGGTAAAGTGCGGTGGTGGAGGTGAAACGAGGGAGAATCGACACGTCGGAAATCTATTTCTGGGGAAAGAAAAGTCGGGCAAACTGTTACGCGATTAAATCGCGAGCTGCCAGTCGAGACTCTCGAAATTCACGATCGTTTGCCTTCGATTTAAGGCGACTGAATTTTACCAATAAAGACGTCTTCATCATGGTTCTTCTTCACCTCCTTGCCTTCTGTAGGTTCGCAAAAGGACGCGTTAACGAGGGATTGATTTCTCATCAAAGAACTAAAATATTTTACGTATTTTTGTTTAAAAATTTATAACTAGTCGCAGGTAAAAAGTGAATAGTAACCTTTTTTCGGGAGGGTGCTTGTGATAGTTGGATTTGGGAGGTCTTAATACTGATAATCAATGTGTCATTTTTAAACATAAATTTTTTTTAATAAAGTAAAATTTAACCGAAAAAATGTCGAGATAAAAGATATTTAAAAATATTAGTTAAAATCGGCTAAATTTATCATAACAATTAAGGAGACTACGATATTTGTATAATATTGATGATAGTATGATTGTAATGATAAATGATCATTTCAGTAAATAGATAATCAATATCGTTTATTTCTATTCCATGAAGGCACGGTATCTCATTTGCAATAATTTTGAGTTTACATATATTTTCCATGTTTAATAATTATGAAATATGTAGATGTAGCAGTTGGGAGGGAATCAAATTTCAAGTGCATCGTACATCTCCATATATGTGCGTGTGCGTGTGCGTTACGTTATATAATTTTTTTTGCGGTTTTGTATATTTTTTTTATGTTCTTACTTTTTTCATTAGGAGATCTGTAAGTCTGCGGGAAATTCAGAAATAAAACAAGATGCTCTTGTAAGTGGAGTGCACCTTGTATTTACGATGCCATAGCGTCGTCCATTATCTGGAGCTCCTACTGCGTTCCATTAGTCCCGTGTAACTAACTTCTTCAGCTTCCAAGGATTTCACGCTGAACCGTGCTTATAGGATCAAAAGATTAGGTCCACGCGTTACGCTCAATATATATATATATATATATGTATATATGTATATATGTATAATGCGCACGTCGGGAGGAAACTTTAAACTTATCCACAAATTCGAAAAATCAACAAAATTTCATTGTAACATCGCCGATTTTCGGGTACTAAAAGATATATCTGTTTAAAACGATGAAAAAAGATGAAACGGTGAAAAAAATTGAGAAAATGAACAAATGAGAGCAAAAAAAGATGAATTTTTATCAGGTAGCTGATAGTACCTAGTATGCAGATTCCGTTTTCTCCATAATTTTAAAAATTTATCCATCCTGATAATAAAATATGCGAAAAGTATGCAGTTGCACAAAATTACGCGAAGAGATCGATTTTATAAAATATTTTAAAGAATCATATGCTCTTAGATGGAATGATAACGAAAACGCAACTCGATCGAGAGCAACAATTCGCATCGGTGAATTGTAATCGTATATTTGATACAGAGGTCCAATATTTGGACGCGCTCGATTGTAAGCATACGCAAGTGCGAGAGCGATGTGCGTCTAAAAAGAGAGATGTTGTCGTTTCAATCAAAACCGACAGACAAGAGCAGATACATCGCCAGCATGACTAACACTCGTGTGCATACAATGTTCTCCAATATTGCTAAATTTCCGCCAATTGAAACGGCCGTTTATGTTTGATATTCTATACCAGCATAGATGTTAATCTTATTATCGTCGGCTGACATTCATGCGAAATAAGCCTCAATCATTGCTTTATTTATATTAGTTTTTTTTCCGGAAAACCATTTTATATATATAAAATTATTTATTTAAATATTTTTTATTATTCCAGTTAAATTTAGCTTTGTTATATCAATAAAACAAGGATATCATTAAGAGATTTATTAATTTTGCAACTTTTTAAGGCATTGTTACATAAAAACAATTTAAAAATTAATTTAATTATAATAATAAATTAAAATTGATATATAATAAAACGAGCGTAGATTTTGATAGAGTAATTTATTATTACGATATGATTAAATTCCTTATTTATCGTCGTTTTTTATTGCATTTTCGATTAACGTCGCTCTGATGCGTTATTAAACTTCCATCAATCTCACTTACCGCCGCTTGAAAAATTTTAGTCGTAGTAATTTACGAGCGACCGATAATATGCTAATATGCTCTCTTGCTTGCATTTACAACCAAACTTGTAAATATGTACATAACTCGCAAACTGCTATTTGTCAATGGATCGTAATATTTGTCCACTCATTTGCGACATCGAGTAAACAAGCTCATTGTGATAAACGATGAAAGGGATGCATATATTTCTCGCTTCTCGTAATAAATCAAATATTTTACGTTCAAATAACGATTTTTGAAGCTTGTATCGCAGTTTATTAACTATTTTTTCATATAACATCAACTTCAATACTTTTACTAAAAAAATATTACTTTTTATTTTAAAAGAAATTGTATATTAAGAAGAAATCGGAAAAAATTGTTCTGAGATATTTTACTTATGATAAGATAAATAATATATAAAACACAATTAACATATGAGAGAAACTTTCTTTATTTTTTTGAAATTACGTTAGAATCGTGATCTTGTTAGGTCATTTCAGTTAAGAATAATTTTATCAGCTGGACTATTGCTCTTATTTTATATTAGCTAAATAGTCATTTATTGCCATTTAGCTTCACCGCTACTATAACTTTGGATCCTTCGATTTCGCTGTTGTTCGAGTTATGAGATTAAGGGTCGGCAATACCTAAGCCAGCCATCTTGGATTATGACGTCAGAAGCGGGGAAATATACGTGAACGATTCTTGCGATTTACGTTCTACATAAATGGCTTTACGTCGAGTAAACCGATACATCATAGTTTCTCTGGAGAAATCGCATTATGAATTGTATGAAAATATCTTGTGTAGAACGTATAGAATATCTCTGTTAAAAATTATTACATCATGTTTTCAAAAACTGTCGTTTGCTTATTCACGCGACATAATTGTTCTTAATTTAGAAGATTTATTATATTTGTATAAAATGTACGTTTTGAGCTAATCCGATGTTAAGAAAGTATTACAAAATAGCAGAATTTTTACAAAATGATAAACAGTTTTATGAAAATACAGTTTTATACTATATTAAAAAAGAAATTCTCATAAAATTAGTTAATAATGCTTGATGCAATCTTAGTTTATTCCAAAAGATCTTTATGGTTCATATAGATTCGCATTGATGTTATTCTTCATAAACAGAATTTTATGACAGTTTTAGTGGGAGGATATATCGATTTTCTCTTTCTAGCATTATAGAGATAGAAATAAATGACAAATTTCGGCAGTATCATTAGTAACTAATAATAGTAAAACAAATTATAATGCTGAAAAAATGTTTCTCTCTTCCTTTCTTATATAGTACATAAAAATTAATTTGTATTAAAAGATAAAAATATATAGATAAATATAGTGTAGAAGTATTTTTTATTTTTAACAGAGGCATTATGATATGTGAATGTTAATAGATAGCAAGAGATTCAGGAAAATATATTTTCCTGAAGCGGAAAATATATTTATAAAGTTTATTATTATGATTAGAATGAGTTGCAGTGTACTTCAAAAGCATGAATTTAGCAACACTAAGTTGCATTCTACAGAAAGTGCTACTCTTTGAACAAAAGATAAACAAGCATGAATTGTAACTATCTCTTTCGAAAGAATCCATCTTCTAATGCAACCATATACAGACGGAATTTGTTAAGAGAATAAAAGAGATATATTTAAACGCGAACTTTTATTTTTCATACAAGTTTATGTCATTAATTTCTGGAATATTATAACACAAACAAATTAAAATTAGTTGTATTAAATAAAATAAATAAAGGGCAAAGATATATGAGATGAAAATAAACGCAAAAGTATTTCCGGCTTTTTGATCAAACACGCAAATTATTTTCGATATATCGTTCTTTAGACAAGTTTTATGATAAAATATACGATATCTTTTTGTTTTTGTTATCAATTTTATAAAATGAATTATTTATAAAATAAATTATTATCGATTTTATAAAATAAATTATTTTATTTACATTGGGAAATGCAAAAGTATTATATTTTTAATTTTACGAGGATGATAATCGTATGCATAAATCATATGCATGAATTCATCTGTTCTTAGATTGTTACAATATGTTACTGCATTTCTGTGATGCGATGCTCCGGCGGGAACGATATTCGACATTTGCAATAATGCGGCGCGAAATGTAGGAATTTGCACGGTAAATTTCAAAGGCTCGTTTCGATGTTCAAAGGCGTGTCGTCATACATTATTGCAACAGCGAATATGCCGCCCAAGGGAGTGCTGTTGCACTAGTATCGCAATAATGCACGTCGCTACAACTTTTGGCATTATTGTAATGTTCCATCCTCGTCTACTTGACTCGCATCTATTTTCCTCATGTCCCCATAAGAGTACAAACTGTGGATTAAAAATATTAATTTTTATTACCAACATTTATGTAATGTTTCAGTCTGAGTGTCTTCTTTCGGTTGTGTATATGTTTCTAAAGTATCCTATTCTGTAGAACAAGTTTTACAAGTCTTTGAATATTTCGAGAACTATAGAAACGACACACAGCCAAGAAATGTATATAAGTATTTAATTTTCTACTAAATATTTTCTGCTGGATATATTTCATTCACATCACAAATTCATAGAAAATTTTATAAAATATTTTTCGAATCTTATATATATTAATACAAATATATCTAAGTTTCTAATATGATTGAAATCTTGAATAGAAAATATTATGTCAATATTTTGACTAACACATTAACTATTAAATCGGCTTATAAAATTTCAATTATTTTTTTAGACATTCGTATAAAATTAAATCGGTTACGAAAGAATAAAGAACAAATTTTTTATTGAGAATAATCCGATTTTTTTTTTTTGCTATAACAACACGCTTTATATCAAAGAAGAATAATGAGGAAAGAAGATCGTAAAATCAATAGAAACGTCTCGTTAGCGTTCGTCCAAGTTTTATAAACTATGCATACTTTCAAGGTCTACGCATTGTCAAGAATATTTTCGTAGCACATATCTGGCGGAATACTACGTCCGTCGCATAACTTGGGTGAAATTCCTGACGGCAAATATCATGAAAGAAATTGATCGGTATCGGCCAAGCGAACCCCATTTAGACATGGAAATTTTTATTAAGGTTCATATTAATATGCATAGAACGTGGAGAAAAGAATTACATACGAGCAATCCCACGTGTGCATTATTATTTATACATATGGGATCATAGTTTTATAACAATTGTATAATTTTCATTTGTTTTTTACATGGATAAACGACGGAAATTATGCACCTTATCAATTGATATTATATGCATATTATTCAATAAATACTTAAACACTAATTATCTCTGTAAAATATAATCTTTCTTTTTAAGTAGGCACTTTTTTTTAAAGCAGAAATATTAACACGAGAGTGTTTTTAATTATTTCACAATTTCATTATCGCTACATCTTGGATAATAAAAGGCGGCACTTCTCAATATTATCTCGTTTTTGTTTCTATACCGGACGGCAAAAGAGCTTGATCAGAGCCGCGGAGGTATAAAGAAATTAAATAACCGCGCGGCAAATGCTTGCTCGCAAAGGAATTAAAATGCCCTCGTGTTGTACGTATGAGTGCACTCGTTTCGCGTTTCCTATTCATTCGTGAAAGCAACGAGAATACCTCGCGATTGTTACACGCGGGCGGTTTCGCAAGTGATGCACTCGTGGATGCAATCATGAATGTGCGAGCGGTCTTTTTAACGATACCTGTTTACAGGTCCGTTTGCAGAGCAAGCGTACACAATTAGAGTCGAGTAAAACACATTTGTCAAAACAAAATATTGCATCGTAATTAAACGCTCGCTTTCTTCTCTTTGATGTGATAATTAACGTTACGCATTACCCGCGCCGGCGACTGCATTTTCTCTCTCGTGTATATATATATGTATGTGTATATGCACGTAATGTTTATATAGAATATTAAATGATGCAACTGCGTGGAAATGGCGAAACGTGCGGAAGTATTAGCGAAGAAAACAATCAGTAAAGGAGAATGGGCCGCGGCTCGTATGTGCCGTCACGCGTGTCAGCTTATTTTAGACAAATGAATTTGTCATATCTTATTTATAGGGTATGCATTAACTCTCGCCGTCAAGATTGCACGAGCTCGAATGTGCAGCAGCATTTCCATCACGCGGTCGCGTTCTCTCCGTTCCTGTCCGGAGAAGAGAGTATCCTACTTTTCAATGAGTCAAACTGTCCGCTATTGTGTACGTCCGCGGACTTTCTTTATAATGTGAAACCATTGTGTGCGAGTTGCATGATCGGAAAATTATCTATACCAATACTTCGCAGCGTCCCCGCGATGGAAACAAAGGGATGATGTTTCGTTGTCAAGTTTAAGATTTAGATCTCGCGTTCAGCCATTATATTTAACGCATGTTACATGGCATCAATATTTTAATAAATTGATATCGCGTTACGCGCGTTTCCATGGTGGTAAAATTTACGGCCACGAGAGATCACTACTTTCGAAGTATAAATTTTTTGAATATGAAAAATGCAAAATTTTTCGTACCTTGCATACGCAAGCACAACAACTGGATCGATCGAGAAATATCGCCCCGACGATGCCTCTTCGTGTCCATTATAAATTTTAGGAAGGAGAAATGAACACGGTTAAAGATTGATCGACCATATGGATAGGATGTTGCGCGATCGTAAATTCTGCTCTGTTAACTTTGCGTTTAAATCATTCGCGTCAAATACAGCATTCGGCGAGTTTACCCGAAAAAGTGGCAGATGGATCGAGCAGTCGCATAGAATCGTATGCTCTGAAGGTACCTTTCATATACGGATATTTTATCGGCGCGCGATATTTTACATTTTCCGTAGTAACGAACGCGCGTTCCTCTCGATAAAAATAAACACCCTTTTTCCGCGCAATCATATATTGAACGTATTTTGAGGAATTATCGGAAGTTTATTTATTAGATGATATATTTTATATCGAAATCTCTCCGATATATGGCAGCATATGAAGCTCAACACATTGCATTATATAATACGATACAGGAAAATGTAATCTCGCAATTAAGCGTGTACATAAACTAATTACGAAAGCGTGCCGAAGAATTATGTCCTTGTTTGCGAGAGTTAATTGGATATTTTAGATGCCTCAGAGTATTATCAGGAGATTACCGAAGGAAGTCTCTGTGAAATAATATCATTACACTTTAGATCGCAATTAATTTACTTCGAATGATGCCAATTTCATTCTCTCGCCTCATCTTCTTGATTTTGCGGTGTACGTTTAGCAGGGATCGAGTTTAAATCCACGCTTAAATCCTTGGCTTAACTGAGTAGGTTAAAATTAATCTCGTATGTTTATGAGATTTGTGATATATGTACATGCTATTAATTTAAAAGTTTGCGTAAGGCTTAAGCAAAAATTTACTGTTAAATCATGCAATTAGATATTTTTATCGATCGAAACTTCTCCCAAGTTAGATTGCAAAAAATACATTTTTATTAAAACTATGCAATTAAAAGTTGAACTAAATGAGTAGCTCCAAATGTAAAATATGCTATGCACACCTTCACGTTCTATTGTATTTATAATAAAATTTTACATATTGTTTATTACTTATTCAAATTATTTTATTATTTGTGAAAAAATATTTGTGTGTAATTATAAAATTAATTTGCATTTTTTTTATTGAAAAGATATATTTTTTTTTTGTAGAGGAAGAGAGGAAGTTATATATATTACATGAAGACATGAGGGATATATCTTGAAAATAATTTGAGTCTTAAATTTGGCCTTGGAAGAAGAAAGAAGGGATTTGCCGCTTTTTTGCGAGAGCGAGCGAATCTTTCGCTTTTAAATCAAACGTAGAATATTTATATAGGGATTGAAGGGTTTCCTTGAATAATTCTACGAATGCTACTGGTTTTAATATTTTTTCTAATATTTGCCCATTTACTACGTCATGACCCAAATACCTGCCTGCATTCTGTCGCGGATTCGGTTTGAGAATAGATAGGTATGCATGAAGTTGATGCAAATCATCTTTGAGGGTCAACAGGTACCAAATCAATTTGGGACAATCGAGAATAATTATGAGCGCCGGTAGTGATTTAGCGGGATGGATGCTGAATCCTATTTCGAGAGACATTGATAAAATAACTTTTCTCAAAACAAATAATTGCACAACAAATACTGTTATTTAATTTTTTATCTTAAAAATTTGTTTGAATTTTAAAAGAAAGAATACTTATTCCACAAAAATGCTTTCTTAAAAATTTAAAAATCAACGTACTGCTTAATAACACGAAAATATTTTATTGTACTTTAATATACTAATAATATTACACTATATTACTTTTTCTTTTATTTAAAACAAAGTTCTTAATTTTAATAGTTATAATTGTTGTTATCATTGCAATTTCTTTTAATTAAAAAAAAAACAACAATATTTTATTTAAGGATAATGCATTTAGAGATACAGTTGAATTCGTGTTCTTTTAGTGTACATCGTTTGTACAATTATCTTCGTAGAAGTAGAATCGCCATGTAGCGTGCAAGAGTAATTAACGCAATTTATTTCGGGAAGCATCGTATACTAAGCTCAAATTCTCCCACAACTGCGGAACCCGTATTATTCGGCCAAACCTTACGAGATCAATATACGTGGGACGTAGTGAAATAAACATTATTTATTGTGCGAGATATCCACGAAGGCTTGGCACAATACGACGGCATATAATGTATATTCTCCCTGCAGAGAGCCGAAGACCTATTCACGTATCCTGCACATCCAATTCTATAAATTCTATAGAAGATAGTACAGTTACGTATATATTCAACAACGCAAATCTTAGATATTGGAAATTGCATGCGTTACTATTGTTTTTCCATTGTTTCTTATCACTCTCTGAATGTGCCTAATATCGTAAAGTTACAAACAAATACAATTCCGCGACGGTCATATGTGAAAATTACGAGGATGCAATGGAATAGCGACGCAATCATAATTCCGTGTCAGTTATGAAACGCTACGATAATAGAAAACACATTGTATTCCTCCGTAACTTGTTTGAATTTAATTGCATTTCTGTTTAAAAAATATGACCTTTTTCATTTTAGTTTTACAAATAGCAAAAATTAAAATTTTATGGAATTAATATATTAATAAAAAAATTAAAATTAGAAAAACAATTGTGTTTATAGCAACAAGATTTTTTTTTAAATTAAAAAATTTTTTTTTTTTTAACAGAGAATGTATTATTGTATCGTACATAAAATAGATAAATAAAAAAAGACAACTAATTTATTCGCTTCTTTCTCAAAGAAAATAGGAAAGTTTTGAGTCAGACAAGAGAGAATTGATAAAAAGAGCACTGGAAAAAAGTACCGACATTGCCTGCATTTTGTACGCTTTCGCCTGATATAAGAAATGCAAAGAGCATAGCGTTCGTGTATCGCGTGTCGCATATCGTCGTAACCCGAATTAAAAAGGGAAATTGCAACCCGGTACGCTCGAAGAATCCGCTGGTGAATCGTAATGTGAACAAGTGACACCCGCGAGGAAAAACTTTGTCAGCCAAACCTCCTAGGCCCGACATCAGGGGGGTTCTTTGTTTGCGCGCCAAACTTCCGGCGCGCCGTTTGTTCATGGTAAATGTTAAAAGTTTCATTCGTGCGTAAAGAAACCCATCGCAAACGGTGAAATGAAACGTACAAACTTTAAATTAAATCCGACGGGACATGTAGATTTGCCTTGCCTGAGCGTACGATATAGAACTGAAATTGGATGGTGAATTCGGGGCGATGGGTGCAACGCAGTCCTCGCGATTCCCGCTGAGTAAATCTTAATGTATCTTGAATAGGAAAGTTTTGAGTCAGACAAGAGAGAATTGATAAAAAGAGCACTGGAAAAAAGTACCGACATTGCCTGCATTTTGTACGCTTTCGCCTGATATAAGAAATGCAAAGAGCATAGCGTTCGTGTATCGCGTGTCGCATATCGTCGTAACCCGAATTAAAAAGGGAAATTGCAACCCGGTACGCTCGAAGAATCCGCTGGTGAATCGTAATGTGAACAAGTGACACCCGCGAGGAAAAACTTTGTCAGCCAAACCTCCTAGGCCCGACATCAGGGGGGTTCTTTGTTTGCGCGCCAAACTTCCGGCGCGCCGTTTGTTCATGGTAAATGTTAAAAGTTTCATTCGTGCGTAAAGAAACCCATCGCAAACGGTGAAATGAAACGTACAAACTTTAAATTAAATCCGACGGGACATGTAGATTTGCCTTGCCTGAGCGTACGATATAGAACTGAAATTGGATGGTGAATTCGGGGCGATGGGTGCAACGCAGTCCTCGCGATTCCCGCTGAGTAAATCTTAATGTATCTTTTATGCAACTCGTTTACGTTTATAAGACGGAACTGTATGACAAATTAATGTTATAATACCGACAAAAATAAATCTTCTCGTTAAATGCACGGATTTCAGAAACACCCGGTACGGATCGAGTCTACGTTTATTCGTTGATTCTTCAGCCAGCCATTCGGCGCAGTTCAAGTAGTAAAAGGCGTCGCGCGTCAGACAGAGAGACAGCGTCCGTTCGTTTTATCCGTCCGCGGCTCTCGTATCTCGTCTTTTTTCTCATCAGCCGGCACAATATAAGGCATGAAATGGATCGAACGTTGAAATTGAAGTCCGGGATTATTGAAGCCGGGGTAACCAAATTCGCATCAATATTAATTACACGCATACTGGCAGAGGTCTATATTTATTAGTGAAAATTGACTGCTCAGGTTGCGCTTGGTTGACCTTTAAAGGCCGTATTCTTTACGTGTGTTGACTAAAAAAATTTGTACATGGCTACAGATGGATATATTGTATATGAACGAAAAGTGAATATGAAATACAATGAGAATTTGATTTGTAAAATAACGCATAGCAAGATAAATATTTGAATGTAAATTAAAATTTTTTTGAATAAAAAATAACGAAAAGAAACAAAATTATTATATATAAAATAAAAATTTATATATGTATATATCCATGCGCATATATTTTAATTATATATAAAAGAAAATATAATATACTATTATAAATGACTATAAAGTGTCTTCTAATACGTACAGAGAAATTATGTTGTATATTTGTCATTGATGAGAAAAGTGATTTCAAGGTTTAGAATTTGGAGATGTCAGCTTATCGGAAATCGCCACAGATTTGCGCTATAACTTGTACGCCAAATTGTAAAACTTCAATACACTTTTTTTTACGAATCTTCCAACGTGACCTAGATTGCTATCGACGTAATACCAAGCGTCATTGTTACGGACCTGTATGACCAGTCAATCACGAATATTTTTTACGTCGACATGACGCGCCATATCGGTGGCGGATTAAAATTCTGTACATTTGTCGTCATACGAGCATGATTGCGATTTTCAGACAGCTATCTGCTACTCGAGTTGTATCACGTAATCGATTTTTATGTTCCGCTTTATTTATTCGGTTTTTTCTTGTTTACTTATATTGTTTATCGTATGACAGTTTTAACTCATTTTTCGGAAAATTTTTCTTGTTTTATTTTTCTAATAATAACACATTCACAGAATTATTTTAAAAATATTGTACTTTTACCCTATAACGTTAATTTAGGCTTTTGCAACAAAGGTAAAAATTATTATTTGACGCAGGTAATAAAAAGCTATTGTAAAATGTCCAGATTGTGCACAATAGCACATTGTAACAAAAATTTAAGTGCATATTTGAAATTTTTATAGACGTTTTTGTGTACTTTATGCAATAATGGGCTAATATTCAAATATTTCCTTCCATTTGCTCGGTTTGATAATTATAACTTTTACATATTTTTTAATATAACGAGCTTTCTCTCTTATACTTATTAATATTTAAAAGTTTAATTAATCTTACATGTTTACAGAGACATATATAATATTATGCCTATTAAATAATGAAAACTATTGTGTTAGTTTGAGATGTATGCGACAGGAACATGTTTGTTGTGATGATACACAGCCGTAAATGCGGTACCGTTTCGATGTTAGTACAACGGAATTGCGTGTACGCAGCATGCCAAGATGATATGCGGCGGTGTTTCGAAATGAGAGTTAAACGCTCTGCAGATGGTTACTATGTATTCCTATCAGACGCAATCGCAGCTCGTCTGTCATATCTGCAGCGCTGTCCATTTAATCCAGACCATTTAATCAAGAGTTGAATTCACCTTCGATAAATAATTTTACCTCGTGCGGTTCTCTCAGTAAAGTTTTACCCTTCGTATATTGAAAAGGGAGAGAAGTAAATTGGATCTTTTGAAATATATAATTTATATAAAATATATAATAAAATATAGAATATCTTTTAAAATATATATAAATTACAGATTTATCAAAGTTTTAAAAGTACCAATAATTTAAATAGCTCAAGAGAGAATGAGAGATTACAATATTCATAAATTGTAATTATCTAAATTTTCTTTCTTTTTTTTTTGATATATAACGGTTATAATTTAAAGATGTGCATATAATTGCTTTTCTCGCGCCATATCTCGATTGTCAACTAAAATTTAATGAAGTCTTGCTAACGTTTAACGAGATATGTACGCGGTTTCGATTTATTCTACTAGCGTATCGGCTGTCTAATCTTAATTAGGGTTCTCCTATTGTACGGGTGGTCTCGGCAAATACAGTGCGCGCGTAACGGTCGGTGCTGCTCGTGTTCAACACGATTCGGGCAGATCTGGATCAGCAATGTTTATATGTAACGAACCGTTTACATATCATTTTGCATTGCATGCAGTTGAATTTGCTCTTCATCAATTATTATTATCATGGAACGTGTAGAACGTCAAGCATTTTAAAATGCAGAGTATATTTTTATTCAACAAAACCGAGCGCGCGATTTGTTTTCACATATTTAAAATATTATCAGAGAAAGTATATTTGACGAGAAAAGTAGAATCCTCTCTAATTTCGATATCTCAAATAGATTAGTGATTAAAAATAAGATCTTGTTAAACTTTTGCGACATTAGGCACTTCTTCTTCCGAGGAATTTTACTTGTTAATGGCTTGTCGATTGCAGAGCGATCGATTGAATAAAAAAAAAAAAAAAAAAAAAAAAAAAAAAAAAAAAAAAACGAACAAAAAAAAATAAAATCGGTTTCGTACACGAGATGCTGATATAGGATACGCGAGGAAATTACTACCGCGATGTAAAGGAAGGTCGGATAGGTATGTCGGTATTGGATGATGAGTTCGCGCAGGAATACATACTAAGAAGCTCGGCAGGCGTTTGGATCTCACTTTGAGACGCTGGCTGCTGCGGCTGACACAGATAGACTATATCCACTAGGACGCAATTTCCCTCCAAGACACATGGAGAAGTGGCAATAAAAACTGAGTTCTCCTCCCGCAAGAAAGCCTGTCGTTGTTGAGCGCAAGTGTACGTGAAACAAGATATTGTGAATGCACTTTCTTGCACTCAATGCTTTCGTCTTATCATACACGATATTTTAAAATTCCTGAATGTGCTTCAAATTACAACGAACTCTTTGGCCGATTCGAAATTAAAGACAATGTTGTTTAATTTAGGAATACAATGTACATATGTGTGCTGCAAATTTGCAAGAAGTTTGATTTATATATTTACATATCGATATTGAAACTTTTTTTGTCAATTGAAAATTAGAATATTTCTAACAGTCTAAATTTTTTTCTGTGTATTATTTATATTAAGATATAATTATATTGAAATATATATTTGAATAATTTAATACAAATTTTTTTTTAATTACAAATATTTAGTAATAACATAAAAGATGACAAATAATAATTTATATCCAGCTAAAATTTACTATTACAATTCTACATTATTACATTATTAATATTAGTTATTATTACACATAGTTTATTCATAAATTATTTTAGTCAATATACGTCATCATGAATTATTATCATTATCATTTAACATCAGTTATAATTCAAAGCTCCCGACTATTGTAATTTTCTTAAACTATTTCCATCATTATACGAGATATTACCACCATTGTTTTGTGGCAAGCGAAACTCCGTCGTCATTTGTGTGAGAATTCTCTCGGCTTTCTCCCGCTTTTTCATGAACTGTACATCACATTAACCGTTTTTCCTTCATTCTATCTCCTTCTTTTTGCATCTTACGGCCGAACATTCCCTTTCGCTGCAATAAAAGCAAGCGGAAAGTGCTCAGCTGTATCGCAACTTTCTACAGGGTGTTCGTAAAGTGTGCGCAAGAAAAAAATTCGTGTGAAAACAACAAAATTTTTAAAAAAATTATTGATAAATTCTTTCTAAACATTTCGTATTTATATTAGAGAGAGAAAATTTGAAGATTTAAATATTTATTTGGTACAGTACAATTTGCGCATAAATTTCAATATTTTTACATATTGAAATTTATTATACTTTAATAAAAAAAAACTTGTGCATGCGCACGTATACATAGATATACATGCACCTAATTTAAATTTTTTCGATGAAGTTTATTTATATGATTCAATCAACATGACTGTAAACAATATTTTATACACACAAGCAGAGTTTATTGTTTGCTGACGTGCATGTCGTTTTAGTAAAGAAGGTTAATATCCGGATACCGGATGACACTCTTGATATTTTATTATATTGACGGTAAATATGATTGAAAATATTATAAATGTATACATATATACGTGGCGGTGACAGGGTGGGTGACATATAACAACGGTGACGAAGTTCATGACGATTTATCAAGACGTGTGTGTCAGCGACATGTATCGCGCGTCTGCCGACGAAATCCAATTTTCTACTTGGACGTGGTTAAAACGATACGGCAATTAATAATGTCTCGGACAGCTTGAACGTTACGTAAAAAGGATGGCATTCGACAGTACAAACTCAGCACTGGACTCGCGGAATTGTGATCGAAACAAATGCGATTGTGGCGAAGAGATATTGTCTGCTGTCAAGAAAGTCAGAGATAAAAATAACCGGATGCATCACTATGTGCGAATGCATATCATCGCGGCGATGTAATTCTCAAGGGCAAGTAGTATTGTCTGTCAAAACTCAAAATGGCCGAAACTCGCTAACACCGAGAATTTCGTTACAGTCCTGTGTTGTATCTCCTTTCTATGGAACAGTGACTATAGTGTCTGTAAGACGTTGTTTATAGGATTAAAAGCCCGGGGGGTCGTACGTAGCGCCTGAGAAATAGATAAGCGGCATTATTTCGCGCATCGTTGCACGACTTGCCGCGCAATTGCTCGTGCATACGAATCTTGGATACGAAGTATTCCTTTTGCTTAGATAATTCTACATCTTATCTTCTTTACCCTATATTAGTTCTTTCCAAAAGTACATTTAATTCTACTCGTAAATTCTGTCCTGGATATCCAACTCTGATTGTGTGTTTATCTCTCTTTTATATTTAACGAAAGTTGATACTATCAGTATAGACTCGTTTCTTGATTATTTGGATTGTAGTGGCCGTTTAATTCCGAAATATTTACAAATTGTTATATTTATCCGATTCTCTTATTAAATATCTAAATTTTACTGCTACTAAATAAGGTGTCCTATATTCTCGTCGAAAAATAAACTTTGATATTTATGTTTTTCTCTTGCATAAAGAATTTTATTATATCTTATAATTTTTTCACTTTTCTGCTGTTAAAGTGAATACTATATCGTGCAGCAATATGATTATTTGAAGCTCGTTTTGGACTCGAGTTTACACACGTAGTACTTTCAGCTATGCGAGTCATGAAAATTGAGAGAAAACATTGCTGTCGACTATACCTTGAAGCATATACCGATATGGTGGCAAATGTGTATGACAAAGGATATATAGCGTACACAACATAAAGTATGCATACTCTTTGTTGCACCTGACTGCACTTATGCACTTCCCGGCATCATAACCACATTACATTATGCGTTTGCGGAGACAACGTAATGCGATAAGGGGGTTTTCGTCGTGACATAATATGAAACCAAGATTGTAATATAACATTTTGCTGTCAGGTAAAAACCCGGTTTCATACCCTCAACGAAATTGTTTACGGCGGCTCTGTAGAAAGATCTCCGTTGACGAGATTCACGATCGTCAAACGATTCGCGGCTCTCATCAACGTCTTTTTTATTCAGTCTAGAATGTAATAAGATTGTTTGTTGGAACTTTTTAATCACAGAAGTTTAATAAGTTGGTCCCGGGAAATAAAACGCGGCAATTTTTGTGGTTAGTAAAGTACTTGGAATAAGTTTTCCAATTTTACTTTCCACGTGTTACGCTACGTTCTCGTTTTGTCTAATTCCTTTTGTAATTGATGTTACCTGAGAGAGAATCTCTTTCACTGGCCGCGCATATTTGAGAAAATAATAATGTTAAAACTTTTTTAATACGCATTTAAGCGACCATTATATACTTGCTTCTTAGTTTTTACTTTTGCAAACAATGTAATTAATATGAGAATAACAATTTTTAAGACATTTGTCGGTCATCAAAATTTCGAAGATGAATTTCTCTCATACAAGCGTACTTGTTTGCGCCGTTCAATGTAACAGATCATTATCGCGAATCTAGGACACATATGTTATATGCTAATCCGAAAACGGGTATATGTATAACGGTGCGGTAATCTTTAAGGTACCTAATATACGCGGAGACGTTTACTCCAAAATCCAATGTCTTCGGGCGAACATGTAATACACGTTCTCGATGCTTTGACATATCTAGAAGCTATCCGCGCGTGTAATTGGTCCGAAATCCTACCGACAGTTTGTCAAGCAGTAGTCCGGAAATGGATCCATCATATCCCATTAATCATAGTCACTTAATACGATAATCACGAGATATCATCAGCACATGCATCTAGATCGTACACGCCATAATTGATGTAATCCAAATGACTTTACCATTTCCTTAAACGTGTGTAATAACGCATTAAATATATATATCTATCAAATTTTATCTTATATAAAAATTGGATCTTGTATAAAAATCTATACGTGTACATATAATGTACACGTGAATACGTATCGAATTATAAAATAATACAAACAATGAAATTTTTTCACAAAGGACAATATGTTTATACACTAAAAAAAATATATAAGAATTTTTTTACATAAAGGAGATATCTAAAAGAAACATTTCTATTTTGTATAAGGAAATATAAAAGAAAGATATTTTTACTATGTTTGTTTGTATTGTATTCAATGATATCTGTTAAAAATCATAAAATTAAATGATAAGATAATATCTTTTGATTGTTATTCATAGTGCAGGTTCGCCAGTATTAATCGGTACTTAAAACTTCTGCGCGCGAGAAAACAATTTTCTCATAGCCAGGAAGAGTTTCAGCGATTTATGTACCTGAATTTCCAATGGATTAAAGCGCGTTAGATTTAGGAATGCATTTGTCGAGTTATGCATTGTATTATATTGCATCATTGGATTGATACTTGAAAGTATCTACGATCGTCAGTATCTACGTAATTCAATCTTCCCTAGGATCAAACTGATATGGACACTTTAAAGTATTTATGATTCTTTCTCTCTCTCTCTCTCTCCTTTCTTTGTATAATAATTTCTTTTCTACAACGTGGGAAGTTAAAACTTTAAATGGTACTAACTACGATAACTACTATCACGATTACATTTATAAAAGCTTATGGGGAAACTTCTATGAAATCGCTTTTTGATTGTATATATACTGTGTATGTGTGTATGTACATGTGTATATCTTTGTTGAAATCTAACGCGTTGGTTATCTTTGTTCAAATTATCCAACTGAAAATTGCAATGTGGCATAATTTTCGTAGATCGTGCTTTTTACTATAGTACTTCAAAACCAAAACAAAATTCGCAAATAAGAAATCATTAAGAAAAAGATATTTTGGAAACAGTAATATATGTTGAGAGAGAGAGAGAGAGAGAATTTTTTGGTTATCAAAAGTTATATTGCAATAACGCTATAATAAATTTAATTCATTTCTCTTTCTTTCCAGAAATAACTAAATAAATATATAAATATATAAATTCCTAATTGAATATTTATCTGAAGTCTTTATGTTGACGAGAATTACAAAACTAATGCCCACCGTAAAAGTACAATCTTTGCGTTATTAACTACAGATTTCGAATTTGTATATCGAAATTACATCATATATCGCGCACATTTTAAACTGGTATTTTCGAACTATATTGAGAGATTTAGAGATTCGGAGATGAATCGCCGAGGCTTCTGGAACTCCGGAAAAATCAATTTCTAAGCACTCACTTCGTATACGTGGCACATAAGATAGAGTCCTCTCTCTATCGGTTTCATATTGCGTTCCTTTTTACCTGTTGCTCTATAAAATCGGAAGCCAAAAAAATCTTGATCACTCAATATAACATCGCTTTATATTCGTTCAATGTGCGGCTTTGCCAGATTAGACGATTTTTATATTCCAGATTTCATGGAATACTCGCTGTTTCACAAAGTTTAATAGAATCAATTTAAAAAGTTACAGTATATAATCTCTCAACCGAGATTGCTTTAATAAAAAAAATGAAACTAAGTGCAATTAGATTGTAATAGCTTAATAACAATGAAAAGAGTAGAACATCTGGTTATTAAACTGTAAAAGTAACATTTGCAGAAGACCGAATATTCCGTTTTGAATGTTCCTATTAAAATGCAATTCACAGAATTGCAAATTTGTAGTTCGAACATATGTAATAATGTTTGTATATCTTGAAATTTAGTTTACAGAATAGTGAGTACAGAATATCCGCTCGTTAAATTCGCGAAAGCTCCAAGTTCATTTTTCATATAAAATGGAAATTTGGAAAATTGATCATTAGCATATATCAACATTGTACAATAATATCTTGAAAAAAATAGAATTCGTTGAAAAACGTCGACGCGAATGCTTTATTCGTCAGGTATTTACTTTTTTCTTTTCGATAAAATATGGCTCACACAAAAGTGGTCAACTATATCGAAATGTTTGCATTCGAAAATCAAAAAGTTTCATAATGCGATTATATCAGCATAATGCAACGTTTCAGTAAACGCTCATATAGAATATGTTGATATTTTTCTACATTAATAGTATCAAAACATACATTAATATTTTTATCGTTATTCCAATAATATAAAAAGTATTTTATTAAAATTAGTTTTTTTCATCTATAATACTTAATCTTATTTTTATTTTATTATATTTTAGTCAGTTTTTAAAAGTATAATGGCTATAATTTTAGCGTTTTACCTATAATTTCAACACCTCTGTCAAGACGAAGAATTGATAACAAATTTTTTTTATAATTTTGTACAATCAAAATTATACTTACAAAATATTAATAAAAATTATAAAATAAGATTTTTTTTGTATACATAAATTATAAAATTTATTTTATATAAATTTTTTTTTGTATACACAAATTATAAAAAAATTATTTTTTTGTATACATATATTTATACTATAGGTACGCGTATAATTATATTAAAAATTTATTGCATTTTATATTATATTAACAGTTACTTATATAATCAATCTATAAATGTGTGGAATATCTCTTTCGACATGAAAGAGCATCGATTGTTAAATTCGATGTTCTTGAAACTTAGCAGCTGTGAGTTTGTTAAGTGAAGTAAAAGAGAAACGCTAATCGTTAACTCGATATACTCCCTTATAGTAAAAGTCCCGTGACTGCAATTCACTAGTTTTCGTCAGTGAATTGCGAACGAAAGCGGCCAATGAGAGCAATGCAACAGGTATTTCGATGTAATACGATATTACTCTTCACTAGTCCTCGATTCGTCGTCGAAGTGGATATAACAAGTTTTTCCAACAATTTTACAAAATCCGGAGACTTTTAAATTGATTCAATTATTACCGCTTTAATTTGAAATATAACTATCAATCGATGAAAACCTGAGAATTTCTCAATAGATGCAACGATAATAATCAAAGATTAGCCAATACGCGTCATTTTAAGCTAGTGGAATGCATCAGTCTGTGCGAAAAATATATCACGAAATATATTATTTATTTCAAGTGCTAATCAGATTAAGAATAACTAAATATTAACAATGGCATTACAGGATATGTGATTCGTAACTTATGGCATGAATATCGAAAAACTCATTAAGCCGAATAGCTCACTGAGTTAATAACACATCGTTCATATAGCGATAGCCTATCATTGATAGCGACAGATTCCTGAATACGCTCATGAAGTTTATGAAGGAGTGATATCAAAAAATAAATAATTATTATAAAAAATAATAATTTTTATATCTCTAAAGACATTTTAAATACTAATCTCGTTTAGAAAAATATTTTATATATCTTATATTTTTTTATCTTATATTGTTCATATATTTTTTTATTTGTAGATTTCTTTTTATTTAGATTACGAATTTGCTAATTCAGCAACTAGTCATCGATAAAACTTTAGCAATGAATGATTAAGATAAAACTCGAGAATATCTAAGTTCTATGATTTAAAAAAAAAAGCGATTTATGTACACTTGGTAGCCAAAATATTAAGAGACATGCAATTTCGTGTAGCGCAATTTCTAATGCTGGGCTAACGTATCAGACTAATCGCATACGAGATGCTCGCGAGACGCGCGGATGACGTTCCGGGAGTAGCCAACCTGCGGCATGACGGGCCGGCAGCATTCACTTCGTTCTCGTCATCCCGTATACGGACCCATCCGCGGCATGAACGGCGATCCTGATGCGGATCATTGCTCGCATAATCGTTCGCGCAGCACGAACGCCCGCACAATCGTTATCGTCCGTGATGATTATCGCGTGATGCGCGATTCACCGCCCGCGATAATTCTAAAAGCACCACCGCCGGATTACCACGGCTCATTTACGACGTAGGTGCATAGTATGCAATCGTGCCGCGTTGCAGTTGCATACGTTGCGAATAGCAGAGTTCGTTTAAAATCGACAATCATATCGCATCGACGGATTTAAATGGGAACGAATAGAAGGAAGAAAACTGGTTTTTTATTTCTAGTGCAAATATTTTATCGGAGTATTTTCTGGTTTCATAAATCTGCAGTTTATTCTTGATTCAAAAAGCATGAGATTACTTTCGATCTGAAGTATGATGTGAAAAATATACTATCTCTATATAGTTTCTTATATATACATATGATCATTCGTGTTTTATATATGTTCGTCTTGTTCTTCGCGATGCTTAAAAAAATATTTAACTTTAATTTTATAGTTATATATATACTATCGAGATATATTTAAATTTTAATATGTTATTTTACAAAAATATTTAATGTTCTTTTCATATCGTTGAAAAATTATCTGAGAAATTGTTATTTTCTGCTGCTTTTTTATCACTTTGTGATTCAATATTTATTTAATATCTTTGTAACTAATGTACATTTATTTGCTACACAAGTTGATCATAAACGAAAAAGTCGAAGAGAAAATATATATTTCTTTTGTATTTTCCTTTATGAAAAGCTTTCGAGAGAGCGTTCTTGCTTTTCGAATCGATTCGAATCGATAAAGCGTAGAAATATCTGGGATTCGCGCGATTTGATCATGTAATTTTTTGCTGAAAGTAGAAAGGTGAAAATCGAGTTTTTTCATAGAAATTTTTTGAAATAGTCATCACATAACCTTTTCCTACGCTATGTGTTAGAATTTGATTGGACGCGATTTATGTGAAATTCGAAACGATAGAATGAGTTATAAGTGAAAAGTTTATTGACATTCACACGCCATCTCGATAGCGTGAATAAAACGATGTGGATTCGCTCATCTCAATTAACAGTGATGATCCATCCATTCTGTTTTTCTTTCTTTCTTTTTTTTATTGGAATATATCCACAGAGCCCTGCGATTTTACTGCGAACGACTTTGAAGAATTCTGCAAAATTATGATGGAATTGCGAACGTTATCGCGTTGTCGATCGCCTATCGAATTATTAGCCATTTACCGCAATCGAAGAACTCGCGGTTACATTAAAGCTAAAATTCGATAATCGGTGACAAACGCGATTGTGGATTCTCCATACGATACAGTTAGATGAATAGTTGCGGCACAGTTTCCTCCGTTATGCACGAATACTCAGTCATTGTCGTCTCTAAAATGGATTTCCTGAGTTTGTATAATTTTCACAAATAAGCAGATATTCGAGGAATTGTCGCATTGCGCCGTATATATATAATTACATTAAATATCTAACAATAATTTAATACCCCTCATATCATTGTCAAACGCTTTGAATATTTAACTCGAAGGTAATCTATCTCGGTGATAACTTTTTGCACGTACGTGCGCGAAGAAAAGATAATAAATGAATAAAAATACCCGGCAACATATATGATAAATAGAAAAGTGAAAACGATATTAATTCGCTTTGCATTATACAATACAAGACGTTCTTTCGAAAGCTCGGTGACGCAGGTAACGGAAAGAGGGGCAGCTTGCATGGCGTTTTTCGAGGTTCTTTGCTTTTTTTCTTTTTTTTCTTTTTCTGCAGTTACGCGCACGATGCGGTTGATAAAAAATGGGATGCAAAAATGTCGACTCATAAAACTTTCAACTGCACCGGTCGCAGCTCCCCTTGGCGAAGGAGCGGAACCCGCTTGACTGATTGCTGCGTTATAATTACACGAGGGGCTAATGCGCGATTACGCGGATCCATGCACATTTGTATCCGGTCCGGGCTGCTCTCTCCCTCCCCTTCTCTCTCTCTCTACTTGTCGGTCAACATTAGCCTAATGCAATATATAAGCATCTGGTAGCTGGTACAGCGCAACGAAGAATTAAGCTGTACCAAAGCGTGACCATAAATCTAATTATACAGGCAGTATCGCGGGGGCATGCCACTTGTAACGTCGCGTGAACATTGTAACGTTTCGCGCAAAGAGCATCACCAAGCAAGACAAATACGCCTGCGCGACGTTAAGTTCTTGCGTGTAATTAATTAAACGCGAGATGACAGACACTTCGCTGTCAGAGCGTGTATATAGTATACAGTAATAGCTCCTTTAGCCGGTTCGCGCGCGCGCGTACACCGGAAACTTCGGAACAATATACATAGCTCACATATCAGAAAATGTAACAGAGGCGTTACGATGACGCTTGTTGCTTGTTAGCGGTGTACGAGAGTGGCGTAATCATGCACTTAGGGAGATTAATGCGCGGTAACATAACAAACTCCATCTCTGAGTAGATGGAGTTGTCGATAATTTGGCGTAAATATTTTAACAATAGGTATAACCAAAGGAATTTTCTTTTTTAAATTGTCGTCATAAATGTAGAATAATCTTTGATAAAGATTTTTATTTCTGTAATTAATAAACGTTTTCAGATCGTTATCAACCAAACGCGTATAATAATAAAGGCGACATTTGTCTATATTTGCTTTGAGGCTATTCTCTCGTTACCTTCACTGTTCACTTAACACTTTTACACTCGCGTACATATTTAACTTCAAGGAAATCAGTTACATGTAACCGTAGCCGTCCTATCTTTATGGCCTTTAAAAAATCTGTCTACGATAATTGTATCTGCTATATTTAATATTATAATTATTATATTATTTTTTAGCAATACACAAAGAAAAAATTTTTATATTGATCTTACCGAGTTAACACGTTTGTTTACTCTTAATTCGGCGTTATCCGGATACGTGAGTGAGCATGCTTTAATAAAATCTAACATAATTGCGCGATCGACGTAATGCTGGAGGACTGACGTGGACGGGCGACTTTTTTTATCGGTGCTGTCGAATACTTATATTTATGAATGTATTCAGGTTAATGTCTCAGCCGTTGACCTTTATCGATACGCGCATCACGCTTCGGAAACTTCGGACGCGCGTGCATGCACTTAATATGTATATTATATCCGATATCAATATCGCGTGATTCCACATCGCGTCGTCTTGTCGCGAAAACGATGCTCTTTTTATCCCCGTGTCAGTATAGTCGCGTCACTCGTCGTCGTTCTCGCGAGACAGAATCGCGAGAAAACTGCGATACTTGAAAAAGC
Source organism: Formica exsecta (assembly GCF_003651465.1). Classification (NCBI taxonomy): domain Eukaryota; kingdom Metazoa; phylum Arthropoda; class Insecta; order Hymenoptera; family Formicidae; genus Formica; species Formica exsecta. The sequence continues at coordinate 1,133,763 of NW_021850877.1, forward strand.
GGTCTCTAAAAGCTCCGTCGTTAGCGGTAAAAGCATCGATAATGTACGGTGTGACGTACGAAAATGCTCACGTTGTCGGCAAGTAATCTAATATTACTTCGCAAACTTCGCCTCCGGGGTCACTCTCCGTCCGCGGGTTAACGCGAAATATTTTGCTGCTTCTGCAGCAATTGCGCTAACCTACCTCCTTTATTGACTTTTAGAGTTTAGCCATGCCGGGCTGCACTTTTAACGAGTCGCCAGCGCGCTACATACGTGCTCATTGCGCCGACTTTGCTCTCGACTGTAATCTCGCGGATTCGTTTGTTGCTACCACCACTGTTTTGTTTCTCTCTCTCTCTCTCTCTCTCTCTGTGTACATACCCGATGTATACACTAGCTGAATTGTAATGTCCGGAGGAATCGTAAAATGTTGAGCTGTTGTGAGAATTTTCATTCTCTCTCACGTGCCTCTTAGAATATTTAAAATATAAGAACCATAGCGGACGCTTAAATTTCGGGATATAAAAATTTATAAATTTGTTAGATTTATATAGTAATTAAAAATATATTAAATATATAATATCTAAAAAATATATATAAAACAATTGCACATAATTTTCTGCATAAATCCTAGTTAAAAAAAATCGTGCGAGACTGTGATCATATTTTTTAGTTGTGACAGATATATCGTTAAATATTAAAATATTTACAAATTATTATTTTAAATATTATTTATATGTGCCTTTTTTATTGTTATACATGTACGTGAAGTTTATTAATTGATCATAAAATAGCAACTTGATCGTAAAAATTTTCACATCACGCATTGTAACTGTCAATGAGCGAAACGCGATGTGGATTATATGAAGCATACAATTTGGTTAGAGAATTATTAGGAGTTCGCGCTACGTTCAACAAGTGTTTCAACCAACCTGAGCTTAGAAATGGCCCAGTGGGATTCAATCTATGCACTGTTTATATGTTGATGACCAGCGCAGCAATGGATTTATGAAGTAACTGCGTTTCTCGGTCGCCAGTGACCCATAAGACGATAATGAGCGTTTTTAAGATGATATAACATTTGCATATTTGCAAAATGTTTCGCATTTTATAAAATTATGATGATATTATATATATATATA
>NW_021850877.1:1135387-1153726 GCF_003651465.1 Formica exsecta
ATATATACATATATAAAATTAGTGGACACAAAGCATATAAAAAAAATTTTACAGTACAGATATAACGTGAAAACATTTTTATGGTTTCTGATAACGTTAACTCTTGATTGTTAACTCTTGACCTCAATTTTCCAAATAAATTAATTTTAAAAGGTTACATTTTTCTTGCTCAACAAAATACCGGACACTAGATTATTTGAAAAATAAAGTTCACTTCCCATTTATATAAAAAATCAATTTCTTCGAAAATAGTTTATAGCACAATCGACTAAATTTCAAAGTTTTCAACTAATCTCAATAATTGTATAATAATTATATAATAGTCTTTGTTCTAATCATCAAACTAAAGTGAACGCGTGATAGTCATTGAAACTGGAATTCGTGCTCGCCAAACTACTTTGAAATAGAAGATCTTACGGCATATCCATCTAGATCCATGTTCAAGTTACTGAGGCGTATTGGACCGTCAGAATCGAGTGTATTGGATTTTCGGGTGAAACCATGCAATTCGACGAGCACGAAAGTCAGTGCAGCAGTGTCCGCGTTAAGGCGTGCGTTCGCGCTCGTTGCTCGTTCGCTCACAAGCCTCCACTCAATTCGTCGATCGCGCTTCTCGGGCTTCATCGAATTTTCCCAACGCGCTGCCCAGCATCCATTGCAATCTCTCGGTTCGTCTGCAATTCACCTCTGTAACTGATAGCGGAACGTACGGCTGGTTGCTAACTCTTACGTGCAGTCGCTTTTACGCGACCGAATTTCGGAAACGTATAAAGAAAAAAGAGCGAGGCAGGACACGTGTGTGACTCATTAAATTTATATCCCGCTAAGTGCACACGTGCCAATTTTGTGCGTGCGCAGAATTCTCTCTCTCTCTCTCTCTCTCTCTCTCTCTCGTATGCCACTAACAATAAGGCGATGCGCGCATTTAATGAAAAGCTGTACGGGAACAAGAGGCACAAAGCTGCTGTACTCTCGACTCACTAGCTCTCGAACTTTTGTCGATGTTACGAATGGCAGACACACGCGGAGAGCCTGTGGCGTTGTGCTCGGAATTTTTTGACGATCTATATATGCGGGAAACTTTATGCACTCAACTTTTTCGAAACATTTCGACAGACCAGTGGTTGTATATTCTATTTTTACGCAGCAAGCTTTACATCGACGTAACGCGCTTGACCAAAAAAAGGATGGTTTTTGTATATTAAAACATACGATACATGTTTTGATTCATAAAAAACATGAATTTTACACTACCGGACAATTATTGCACGATATTGCTGACTGGAATAAAAGTCGACTCATCAAATCTTTCGAATAGCAACAGTTGAATATTGATCACTGAAAATAAGAAGAATCTCAATTTAGACATTTTATTCTTAGATTTTAGATAAATTTAAAAGTACATACATTTAACAGTAGTTATATTTTGAATCTTGCTATGTTTCTTTGCAGCTGTTAAAATTAACTATCGGGTTTTCAATTCTTAAAAAATTTGCTATTAGCTTTATATATACAGGATATTTTAGGAGGAATAGTAAATATTTTGGAAGATTATAGTATCGATTATTTAGAGTAAAAAAGTTTGTATAAATGTTCAATTGTCCATGGATGCGGAAATACAGCAGGTTAAAACTAGTGTGTATAAAGCCATTACAAAAGATATTAAAGAACGATAAATGATTTATTGTTCCTATTTATTGACTATTTGAATGATGCACAAAAATACAAATAATTTATAGCACGTCCTATTATCACAAGAGTTGGAAAATGTATTGAGATTGGGTCGGTGTGATTTTCGAACAATATTAATATGAACTGTAAATTATTTGTAAATGATTTGATAATTATTTGCGTTTTGTATTATTTAAATAGTCAATAAATACAAACAATATAAGTCATTTATCGTTTTTTTAATATCTTTTATAATGGCTTTGTACGTGCCAATTTCAAACGGCTATATCTCCGCTATACATTGACATTTGAGGGGGACACATATTTATATGAATTTTTTTACTAATTGTCAGACTAATCGATACTACAACCTCCCAAAATATTTATTATTTTTCCTGAAATACTCTGTATATAAGTAAGTTGTACATGCGTATACTTAAAAATTTCTTATAGAAAATATTAATTTGATTAGTATAATCAAGAAAAGCAGAATTTATTTTTATATAAATATTTAAACATTATATAAATATTATATTAGTGTAATAAGCAATTAGCATGACATATTTTGACTTTAAGATAAATAATTTATAGAATCGTTAATGAGAGATGTCTAGAAATTATAGAATATGGAAAATTCAGTAGAAAAGAGTAATTATGGTCAGACATCAGAAGTTAGTAAGCGGTTTCTTATAATTCTCAATTTTTCCCAACAATGTTATGATTTACAGTCGACGTAAATTGAGGCAAGTATACATTTACGGTCTACAAAATACGAGATGTTCGCGCGGTGTTCCCGAAATCTATTATAAATACATATGCAAGAGCGTTATCAAGAGTAGAGGCGCCGGCGTTGCGCTACATTGCACATGTACACTTCATTATACGCGACTGTTCTGCCGTAATGCGGCCTCAGAAATGGTAAATGTGTCTCTAGAATCGGAACATTGCTATGCCGGAATAACTATTCATTCCTAACTGAGAACAGCTATTTTGTGCAGGGTTTAAAATCGAGTTCGTGTAGTTTCTCGGGTCTGAAAATTGTAATTTTCGAAAGCTACAAGTGTACGGACACGCGTTCTTGAATTCTCTCTTTTATATTAAAATTTGACAAACTTCTGCAAAATTTATAATTATTTAATTAATATTATGAACATTTTGAAATTATAATCTTTTTAAAGCAATAATCGTGTGAGATTATATTGGGTTGAACGGAAAGTTCGTGCCGTTTTTTCGGTCTTCATCTCTTAGTAAAAAACGGAACGAACTTTCCGTTCAACCCAATAGTTCATTCCATAGGTTTTCGAATAACCGTCGATAGCCGAAAAAACACTTTTCGGTACATTTGAAATTGGTTATTAACTGGTTTATTTCAAAACCCATGGAGCGAACTACAATCATTTTGATCTCATTTGAAAGATAATTTAATACTGAACAAGAAGTTTCCTATAAACATGGATCGAAAAATGCTTCCTTAAAAAGTTAGCGCCCAAAATCCTCTGAGGTCACGGTTATTTTTTACATTTTTACAAATATCAGGGAAAGTATTCGTCTTTTAACCAAAAGTACCGAAACAAAAGTTGTAGAGAATTAAATTATCTTTCAAATAAGATCAAAGTTATTATATTGGGTTGAACGGAAAGTTTGTGCCGTTTTTCGGTTTTCATTTCTTAGTAAAAAACGGAACGAACTTTCCGTTCAACCCAATATATTCAGTAATACTATATTTGAGATTAATTTTCAAATATTAAATACAATAAATTAATAAAATATTTAGTACAAATTTAGTAAATAATTTTATATAATGCGCTGTATTTATAAAAAAAAGAACATTAGATCGGCGAATTATTATTTGTTCTTTGCATTAAAATTCTGTGAGAGACGCTTAACCATTTTAACGACTGGCAATAAGATACTTACACAACCAAGTCGGTAATAAGATACTTTACCGTAAGGAGCATCGAGTCAGTTTAAGCAATGCCACAATGGTCTGTGAATGCTGAAAGGACTATTTATAATCACGGTTATATATCTGTGCTTGGGAATCCAGCAGAAAGAAGGGATTATGGAAGAAACCGACGGTTTTGTTAAAATGGAACGGGCGTGACCCAATTCTGAGAAAGAGAGGAGCTTGCAATTCTTGCAAATTATCATACATTTTTTAACTCTCTCTTATTATGTATTTATTATATAATAGTATCTTATAATTGCTTAAAACGCTATCATTGGCTTTGGAGAAAGATCTAAAAATTTAAAAATTTGTAAAACTTTTTCTTTCTCTCTCTCTCTCTCTATTAGCTGCAATGTAAAAATTAAGAAAATTATTTTGATAATTAATAATGGAAAATAATTAGCACTTGCTCCTCGGTATTCTTTCAGAAATTACGATAAAGCTGTTTCCTCATTTTTTGATCAAATAATTCACACGGCCGCCATTCTTCAGTTACCTATCATGTAACACGTTGCAGAAGGTCCCATGTGAACTGCCATACAAATTCCTTTTGCATACCATCTTCGTTATAAATTAGAGATTCACAATATCCGCTCGCAAAGCCACTTAGCTCTTCGACAGGGTTTTCGAATAACGCGAGGCAATCCTTCGGAGGATTCTATATGGTGATCTAAAATGCGTGCCATTATGTAGTAATACGCCGCTGCACGATTCCTCCAAGCATTCACATTTCAGATCTATGATTAATCGAAAATCTAAAAAATATTATATTTGGTCGCTATCTCGGAAATTTTGCATATCTTTATCTAGTAATTATTTCCTATCCTTGTTTTTTTCTTATTTCATATGAATCGATTTTACCAACGTAAATTAATTTATTTAACATTATTTTATTAGAAAGAAATATTTTAAATTTAATTCAATTGCTTTTTTTATTATTAAGATTAGCTCTGAAAAATAATCAGTTAACTTATTATTAAGATTGATCTTTCTTTTTAGTTTTGAAGAAAAATGAGTCAAACTGCGGTATTTAATCAAGATAGGTGAGATCGGTTATAAGCAAAGCTTATTCGTAATGAATTAAAACTTGCCAGCATGCCTGAATCGTATTTCATGTAATTTTCAACGAATCACAAATACTAGAGTACAAATTATAAGCAATAACACTTGGAAAAAGTATTTGTAAACCTTATTTTCGCGAACTGACTTGAGTACTATACTTTAGTCATTTAATTAATCGTTAAAATTATCTTAATTATCAGAAAATTAACATCGAAGGAAGGGCTCTTATCACAAGAGCCTTCAAACGAAGGTAAACGCAAACTAGTACAAGTTCATAACGTTACTACTAATTACAATACTTTAGCTAATTAAAACCACGTATTAAACGGGGAGTTTGCTTACGGCGACATAACGTATAGCCCCGCTATTGTTTTGCGACCAGACTTCCGGCTCGTTAAGTACACATCGGTAATATTATTTCCCTCTCTCCCTTTCTTTCTCATCGAGACGAAATAAACGACCGTAGTTTATTGACTGAGTGAATTAAGATTGCGAAAGTCAGAGTTTGCTCTCTTTCTCTCTCTTTCTCACTCTCTTTGTACGCTACGCTCGCTTGGTTTTCCACGCGAAATTCGCAGAAGAGGATTAATCGTGTGGAGGCAGCGGGAGTATTCGCGCACGACGGAAACGCTGTCGGTCAGTGCAGAGCTGACCGTCGTTTCTCTCCGTGACAATTCTCCGGAAGTTCATGCAAGTAGATTCCGTCATGTGGAAAAAGCGACTAGTTGTCGGTTTCCTTCCTCCGTCGAGTAATCTGCGACTGAGAACGAGGCGATTTCAACGGAAGCTTTTTTTCTCGACCTCGCCTCTTTCGTTGGCCATACCGGATTCCTACACTGACATCAATTGGAGGCACTTGTTTATCGCAGACACTTCGGAACTTTCAGAGACCGCTCGATTATTAAATGTTCTCTGAAATTCTATGGCCTCGCGCGCACTCCGTGGTATTAGTTCGAGATCGTAGTATTGGCCTGTCTGTCGGGAACATTTGTGTGTACTTTCAGCCCTTTGAGAGCCAAGGAGAACAGCCTCACTGCGAAAGTGCTGCTGCCAGCTGAGTCTCATTTACGAGTAAATGCGCACTTACGTTTTACGAGAAGGGCGTTTTACTTTACGAGAATATTTCTCTCGCGCTAGAAGCAGAAAACCCTTCGCGTATTGGGTATATTATGATTGAGTTTTATTCGATTGAAAGAGATGCTTGAATTAATTACAACTCTATAGTTTAAGATTTTATATAATATTAAATAAATTTCTTATAAATTTCAATGAAATTCTGCGTATTTAAAAAATCGTTACCTTCTGGAACATCTTTTTAATCAATATTTAATCAAAATTATGTGTTTGAAAGTTCAAAATAATTTTGATACTATTTAAAAAGTAATTTAACGTTAATTATAAAAAACATCATATGTATTTTATTATCACAAAAACAAATCATTAATGTTCCATTTATTTGATCATTACGTCAAGCAATATATTTACAGAAAAGAAATACACATATTGAATGATCAATTAAGAGTAATTTAAAATTCAGCGTCAGAAATAAATTGGAGAAATTATGTTTAATATTTTCTCTTTCAAAGCAGTTAACTAATTATATTGCCGGATATAAACTTTCATATACATTTATCATCCTTACCGCGTTTGTCTATCTCAATTACACGGCATAGTGTTTAATAGCGTTATATTGATGCGCGCTCTGTGTAACATATTCATTATGCATTAACATGAAATATTAATCATATTGCATTTCTCGTATAATTACATGTATTTCGTCTATGTTTATTAATTATCATTTAATTAATTACGCCAGAGTTTACATTTGTTTATAACTGCATTATTCATCGTGATGCAGTTGTTTTGAACGGGAAAATATTTGCGGAGGCAAGTTTGCATCAGTAACGCGATTTCGCTTTGATGTAATCCTCGCAAGATGCCGGTCGGTTTACATACCCCTATTCGTATCCGTCTTACTTTTACGTCGGCATTATGAAAAAACTTGGTCGTAATCTTCTGTAAATTTGCCCGTCTGGAAGTTTCCACTTGCATAAGACGCTCTCGGCTTTTCCGAACGATGGAACGTAACGGTGTACTTCACGTAGATTGAGCGGAAACTTTGAGGTTGTCAACTTTGTCATAATATTACCACACCCTGGCAACTCAATTTATCTATAAATCCATACTTTCTAAATAATAAAAACAATTTTGCTATGTATATTATTTTCTATGTGTAATAAGGAGAATCTAATTGTATATCGGATTCTCGAGAAGAGTTATGGCATCGCGCGGGTGAAAAAAGATAATGAGAGATTCAATATATATATAATAATGGAAATTCCATAAAATTTTTGTGGTTTTACTTATTAGAAGATTCTTTTCATTCAAATTGTATATTTTTTTAGTAAACTGTAAAAATTCATGTAATAAAAAGTAAATTATGAAAACTACATCCTAGGAGTTTCATACGCGATATAATATATACGGTGACTTTTATACGTAAAACGCCAAGAAATTATAAAGAAATGTAGTAAAATAATAAAATCATATAAGTACATTTCGGTAGAAAATGTCGACGAGAGAGCGTTCCACGAACACGGTATGTCTCATTGGTAACCAACCAGTGACGTAATGTCTTTAACATTTTTCCTTGCAATTTTTTACGGTTCTGTACGTATCATAAAAAGGTAGAGCCGCCTAATTTTATGTGACACACATATATGCTGGAATTCCGAGCTTTTCATGATAATCCGTGCGAAACATTCGCAGAAATGTCGGGATGACGAATATAATCGCGCTTTCTCTCTTTTTAGACGCGCGTATAAAATACTCAAGAATCTCGTACTTAATTATCTCGCAGAAACACCGAGAGATTATTTTGCATCAATCTTTAATTTAATTTTTGCATCATTTTTTACTATCGATGATGTTTGTGTTCCGATTACAGCGTTTAAATAGCGCAAATATAATAAATATTTTTTGTTTCGTCGATAAATATCGTCTATGTATGGAGGTTTTTCTCAGAGTAATTCTTATTGATCTACAGAGATTAATTTAGGAGAATTACACGGCATCATTTTTATTATGCAACTGAATTTTTTCCGCGACGGGCAAAAACAAAATATACTATACATGCTAACTAGACTTTTTTATTCTTTGTCCTGCGTCGCAAATTAAATAAACTTTTAATAAAAAGTTACAGGTCATCTACCGTCCGGCGTCTCTGCGAGAACTTTTATTTATCTTGCTGTGATGCATCGCGTTATTGTACTTGACAACGGGAGACGTAGCGTACAATTTTAAAATGTAATATCTACATTAGAAGAATTTTCTTGACGATAAAGGGATAAAAGAGAGATAAGAGTAAAGAAAAAGGATTAAGCTCGCTTATTTATGTATAACTCTTGCTATCCTCATAAATCGAGAGATCCCATTATAATCTGCTCTTCGACTTTAATCCTTTATTCGCAAGATCCCTCAAGGATAATCGAAGATTTTAACAAATCGCCGTCGTATTTTTTGCCAACACTTTATTTAAAGCAGAGAAAAAAAAAGAAAGTTTTTAAAAATTTAAATCGCGCGAACTATTTAATTAATCGCTCTTTGCCGGAAAGAGATTCTTTCGACGATCGACTCCTCTCTTTGATTTCGCGCATTAATTATATAACTTGGCTATTCTTACGCGATGAGAGCGAGAGCCTCGCGAGGTATCTCCGTGGCATTTCCGTGCAGACAGGCGCGCTGACCCGGAAGAGGAACAAACTTGAATTACGTTCGCGCGGATGCTGAACCCTTTACGGGTTCCATGGATAACGCCCCGAATACTTCATCTCTCTGCTCTCAAATACCATCTCTCCCGAGTTGATCCGCTCAGTCGTGATGAGACGTTTTCGGAGCGGAGGGTTATGATCCCCGATAAGTGATACGTTATCTCTCCTTAATATTTCTCGGATAAACGTACGTCATAACTATCTCCGTCACCGTAAGCGGAAAGCTCGCCAGGAAATATCAGTTTAGCTTTATATTTCGATGAAGTTGCAGAGAGCGAGCGAGCGCGTATTATAACTCCCGGTTTATGGCAGCCGAATGAGCCGACTCGAGCAGATTTCGTTGCTACAACGGCAACTCTACGAGTGCATATGAGAGCCGCATTCACGTGAGCGTGTAGGACATTTGTGTAAGTGCACTTGTATGCGAATGTGCCGAGCATGGCAAAGAAGCCAGATTTCCTCGCTCAACGCTTTTTACAAGCCGCGCACACCTGCTTTTAGTTCTTATTGCGATAAACCAGAAAAATATGTACGTGTTTGTATGGGAAGATGTATAGGGTGTAAGGAAATAGAAACAACATGGGCGAGATAGCAGAATAATTCTACGCGGGTCGTATACATTAATGTTTCATAAAATTTAAGTCCACGGCTCAGAGAACAGAGATCGACGGCTTCTGTTTCGAGTTTATCAAACTTTATTTTTTTTTTTATATCACACAGCTTCTATTTTTTTTTATTACGATATAATGTGAGTTCAAGTAATGCTGTTCAGGACTCTGGAAACTTGTCTGTAACATAATCTGTTGCATTCTTTAATAAGATTATCATAATTATTATTTATTTGCTCGGAGAATCGAAAATGCGTTCGCATCAGTAATCTATCTTTCGGCTTTCTGTGGGGATAATAATGTCCGTTCTAGCGTTTGTGGCGAGGGTGGCAGTTGTAAATCACAGCATGAGATAAGAAAATATGGATCAATAGACCGCGTGCAACATTGTGCGTGCACGTTACCGCTTCGCTAGTCTAGCGTAATATGCTACATTATAATTTCCGCTTCATACCGCGCATATAATAATGTAGATAACGTGGCACGTATATAATTGTGATATAAAGATCTTTCAAGAAACGATGCTATATTAAATTATTAAAAGTCGAAAGAGGGAAAAGTAGTTGTAAGACGAGTGGAAAAAGAAATTTTCGGATAATATCTCGTGCAATGCACTCTTGATTTTGGAACACATAAAAATAGAATTCGTATGTTAAGTAAGTGTTATTAGGACATTTCGCAGCACTGGGCTTACGCCACTTTGTAGAGATTCGTTTCACACACACACGTATATGTGCATCTATAATTGCATCAAAATTGTAAGAATCTTCTTTTATTTAAAGCACTATACATTAATTTCTGACACAATAAATGCTCTTAATTATTTATCAAGTTTTACATACATCGTGTTATTATTAAGCTGTAAAGTGATTCGAGTGCCTCAGAAGAACATAAACATTTAGTGTAAAATGCACCTTTACATAGGCTGCTCATGCTTGAAAGTGCGGTTTAATGCATATAAATGCAATCATGCTTTTGGAACGTGCATAATTCATTTTGTGCCTTTTATCAACCTCTTTCCACTTCTATTGTAATATATCCACGAATTCCGTGATAATAATACTTTTCAACGATGCTCAGGGCACTCTACCATTTCTGTTTCAAAATTTATATGCTCTGTACGCTTGACGTAAAAATATATATGTACTATAAATATAAGAGAAATAAATACCATTCGTATAGTGTAAAGTACATTATAGATATTAAATCGCATGGTTTTTGTAATATTTAATTTTCTTCATGGTTTATCAGATATCTATATCAAAGCTTTTGCGCTCCAGTAGCCATATTTATGATTTAACCATGTGCAATCATAATTTATAATTTAAAATTTAGATTTTTTTATTTATAAATGCAGCATTTTTGATGAGATTTTGAAAATGTATTTAAAATATCTAAAAAAAAAAAAAAAAATTTTTTTTTTATGGTGTTTTAATATATTACGTATGTGTACATGTACGTATAAATCTAAATATTATTTTGTAAGAAACATGCATATCATATTATTTTCATAGCGTTATAAATATGATTAAAAAATACCGCGTTAATGACAAGCATACATATTTCATTATACAGGAAAATTTAGTCTACACTTTGCTATTTAAGGTATAGGGCGTGAGGAAATATTTAAGATTTTAACGATATAGTCGACCTAGAATGCTATTAGCCAACATAAGATAATTAACGATTGAAAGACGAGCGACAGCAGACGGGATACGATCGTAGAGGGTTAGTGAGAACTAAATAGGTAAGAGGAAGCTGAGGGACGAGGAGAAACGAGGTTAATCGAACATTCGGTACCGAGGAATTAACTTGAATAATGGGATTGATATCGAGGGTTGTTCCAATTTTAATCAAAAGAATTTTCAATCATATCTCAATCGCTTAAAAAAAAGAATTAACCTCGTAATTAACCCCTGCAACTCGTTGCATATGATTGCGCATTGTACTATACGCCAAATGCATCCACCATACGTATCGTTTGTAAAAGTACACTTAAATTCAATTTCAATTAAATTACATTTGCGAATGAGACACGATACAGATAAGTAGATATAATTTTTTTCCCTCGTCCCAATGCCATAGGCTTTAAGTACAGAGTATACCGAGCATTTCGTATTAAGACGTTGGATGGTATCAAATAAAGAGTTCAGAAAAAGAGTTCGAAGTTTCTCGGAGAAGCAACAATAGCCTACCGTCGTCCTGACACGGTTTTGTTACCGTGATTGATGCATGAGATTGCCTTGTAGAGGACGATGACGACAAGGCGGTAAAAGAAGTGCGGCGTCGGCGGCGGCCGCATCTTTCACACAATCTCGCGAGAATAAAATCCCCTTAAAAGCACCGACCGGCGCTTTAAAAGCATCGACTCGCATTTATTTTTTCTCGAAATAATGCCGGGCGACGTTTCGAGAAGAAAAACGATGGACATTATCATGTTTAGTAGACACCTTGCGTTCGCGCGCGCGAAATATAGATAGAAAATGGAAGGCAGTCGCCGCGGAAACATTAGCCAGGTACATTTTGCGCGATATCATAAATCTTGGGGTCGTTATTGCTTTCTTCCCATAATTCCTCTATCGCCGCGCCGTCGCGAACTTTGCAATCGGCTTAGCGAGAGAAAGCGATGGTGAGAGAGGGCGGGAGGAGAGCCGCGTTTCGTCGTCGCCGGCGCCATTTCCATAAATATCCGATCGATCGTAATTATTAATACTTCCCGGAAAATGATTTCCATCATGCTTGCGCGGCCCATTATTCCAGGCGCGATAGGATCCACCGAAGTTATCTACAATTCCCACGTCTTCAATTCTTCTTTCCACGGAATATACGAGAAATTACGCTCGAAAAGTTCGCGTTCCGTGTTGTCTATTTCCCAAAAGCGGAAAACTCGCCGATTGCTATCTTCCAGGCACGAAATCAATTTGTCTCCGACGTACCGATCTGCATCTTTCAGCGCGATCGAAGTTTGCTCGTTAAACACTGAACAAATTGACCCGCTCGATTTCGTTGACGTGAAGGAGATACGACACGCGCGATATTTCAGGTATTCAAGTGTTCAATCGATGAACTTGGGAAGTATCTCGAGGAAATTTCTCATCACGAATAGTTCGTACTAATGATTCAATATTGTAACGTTGACCTTTTCACGGACTAATTGCAATTTTTTCCTATTGAAAAAATATTTCTTCTGTCACATTATTATATTATACAATAATTTTTTACATTTGAAATAGTTATTCTATATGGAAATTTTATTCGTCGTTATTGACACAGAGTTATGTATTTTTCATTTTTTGCACGGACACTTTCTACTTTTATTTCTATTGGAATTTAGATAAAAAAATTATTATTTTGTCGATTCTCTGTCTTTCTGCTATTCAATTCTATTCTTTTATACTGGCCAGGTTTGACATGAAAAGATTATATCCAGCTTGAATTGCGGCTTGTTCAGGATAATGGGAAATGTTATTCGTTAAGCTGTCTTATTTTCGCGAAAATAGAATCACTCGATAATTAGATCTTCGGTTGCTATCCGGTAACAATACGTTCGCTACACTTTCGATCACCGACCGCGTTTCTACTGCATTTTCGTTCTCTCGCGACTGCTCCGTGGGAATTCAATTATTCCTCAGGAATAGCCTGGCCTGTATTTTGGGTAGAACAAATATGTGCATTATCGCGGTACAGTGTGCTTGTCACTTGCACAGAATTACATTAATTTCTCTCCGCAGGACACAGGCTGTCCGGAATTTGTGGTCTAAAAGACCGACACTGGTAGTTTACTCCTTCACGTTGTAGGTACATGTTACGCTTTTAAAAGTCTCGCGAGAAAGGATTAGACGTCTCATTACCCTTTATTATGTAATTAAAGAATTTTGCCTGTCAAGTGCTGCTATAAATCAAAATGCACAGTATATTCAATCTTTATTATACCTGTTTCTAAGATTTTTAGTTAAATAAAATATATAATAATTCGAACAAAAAATATTTAAAAAATTTAAAGATATTTGTCTAAGTTGTTAAATCATTAATAGTAATAAAAATATTAACGTAATCACATACAATTTGCTTGGAGATTACTGCAAATGCATTTAAACCGCTAATGACCGGCGACGTGACAATTGAACACATATATTAGGAAATAATTCATTTATGACCATGTAGGATTGGAATTGCTCGGGGGTACTTGAGATTAGCACGTCGTTAATGCGCAATTGACCTACAATCAAAAGCAGAACTGTGACATCTGTAACGTATAAGAGGTCAGCTGCAATCGACTTAGTTAATGGCGACGCAAATGCGATGATTTATGCAAGTTAAATGCAGAATTTCGCCGTTCGCTCTGTCTTATCCGGAAGATGACGCGAATATTTGCTGATGAATATTGTAAATTACAGCAATTTCTCGCTCTACTCGTTGCATTGACTATGCAGAATGAAATCCGCATTTACTTTTGTATTGCAATAATATTACATTTGAATTAAATAAATAGCTTCTTATTTCTCTTTAGAATTAAATTATAATTTTTATTATAAAGGTTGCGTATATTCTCAAAAGATATAACTCGATTATTGATCTTCCGTCTCTGACATTTTTCCACATCTTTGCCACGTCTTAGATTTATGTAGATTACAATTCAGTATTAACATAATATCTAGACAATGCCACTTCCATCTTCTTCTTATCAAGTTTCGATTTCGCGTCAAAAGGAAGCGCGAGATCAAGCCTTAAGTTCTATAAAGCATATGAAGCACCGTCTCTTTTAACCGCGCGCGAAATAGCCCCACGTATAGCATCACGTTACCGTCCTTTTATACTTCATTCGATCCTCGCGAACGAAGCGAAGCCGATTTTTCTCCCGGCCTTTAAGCACCCGAGACATAAATGTCACTCGTTGCGAGTGATGCGACGCCGACCATGTCGACAGTGTAGTAATGGCAGATCGCGGTAACCGACATATTTTCTCGGATTTTTCCCGTCGTAAAAAGAAAAGTCTTTTGTTCTTCAAATTGCATCTGGAAAAACGCTATATTACAGAATTTCGCCGGCGTAATTATAACGTTGCCAGATTTACGAGAAACAGTCCAAGCTTCCATCACAGTGGTCGTTAATTCGAAATTTGTTGATTTAATTTTCCGCGAGAGGATTTCGAGATCGCCAAAATTAATATTCTCTGCTTCGCTTTTATATATATATTGAACATATGCATCCATAATTTAGAGCAAACTTGGAATAATTAAGAAAAGTCCTAACACGGTTATGAAGACTCTGTGATAAGTTTGCTGACACGATTCTCTTTCACGGCAAGTACCTTTAGGCTCGCGATCCAACTCTAACATGGTGTTCTTCTTGCGTGAAGAGCGTACAGGATCTAATTTATTCAAAGCTACTTTACGTGATGTACACACGTTAGCGTGCATATAGATATATTTACCATATATATATATATGACACATTTACTATATTTCTTCTACTTTTAATCGACGATAGTGCTTACATAATAATAAAATATAAGTAATAAATAGAATAAAAATAGAAAGGTTATTTATATATTTAGTTAATTTCGTAGAGGAATAATATTTTTATGAATTTTCAATATGAAACATATGTTTCGAAAATTGTTCTCTATTTTATCCGCATCAAAAACATTTCGTTGAATCTTAAAACTCTTTGGCTCGCGCAAAACAACGAGTATTATTTGACGCTACCAATATCCCTCGGGACATATTTCTCGGGGTGATATAAAATCGCGATAGCGATCCGCAATCATAAAGCACGGGGAGTTATCGTAAAGCATTGACACAGAAATCGCTAAAACAAGTGGCGATACTCTCGACCGCCGATTTACTTGGCGAATGCGAATGTTATTGCTAAAATCGATAGCGTAATAAAATATCGATACGCATGAAGATTATCGTGCATACGAATTGGTGTATTTCTGAAATATATAATTTTTAACGTAAAAGTTGCGCTTATTTATATGCTAGGCATCTAAGTAAGCAAACTTTATTGACTGTAATATATTCCAATTTAAATTGGGGCACTAAACGAAATACGAGAATGTCGTGAAAGTCGTAAGGAAGTCAGGAAGTATCGAAAAATATATCGTATTGAATGACATAAATACATGATATAAGATTTTCTCTTTCGGATTATTCGCTACGGATTGTTCGCGTTTCTCTAACGTAACGTTGAAAGAGACTGCCAACATAAATATTGTTTCCAAGACGACCGTTACACTTTAATGAAGACGGAGTACGAGATTAATATTCTACAAGCGGGACAACGTCGTCTTTAGACGTATAAAAAAAATACGAGCATAGCAAAACTAAAGTCGTCGTGTCAACGAATAAAAATTTTACCGGATCGCTTACAATGTATTCGAAATGTTTTTCTTTTATTCCCGCAACTCGATCAAACATTTCACGTACACCCCGTACGTGCATACGACCGCATGCACGGAGAATACGCGTCTCACTATTCCGAGGGACACACAATAGAACGCGGCGCGACGTGCTATTAGATCGCGGAATAATCATCGTCCTTGTCGGAGGACAGTGCTAGGTGAATCTATCATGGCAGCATGGCGGGGTGCTCAATCGGATTGCCAGGCACGAGGATCAACGTGCGGGGCATCATCCTTTGTGCTTAGAAGCCGGAAAACATTATCTTTCGTTACGAACCTCTTGTTAGCCCGACCCTCTCGTGTCTTTGTAGGGTCTTCTTTTATATTTTCAAGACGGAATGAAGACGGCGGGGAGGACCACTGATGGAACATACAGGATAGAGGATAATGATGATATCCCTGTACCCCTCCCGTGATACGCCGGATGCTCTTGCTCCTAAACTCGCTATTTCAACGAGACGGCGAGATAAGAGATTAAAATAGGATCTCATCCTCCTCCCATCACCCTTTAGGCGACGTCTAAGGTAAATCGCGTGAAATAAATGAAGTTGTAATCATGTCATCGTGATGCAAATCGATTTATGTTGGATAAAACAGCTTCTTGGAGCTCACATAATCTGTGAACGTGTTTTTTATAAGATATAAAATGTAAAATAAACATTTTAAGTTAGGAAAATCGGAATTATAATTTAAAAATATATATACATATTTTTAGTGAAAACGCAGAGACTGTAAACGATAATCTCAAGATAATATTGTAATATATGACATATTCTCTTAAAAACATTGATTTAAATAGAACAATTTTAAATGCAAGTAAAAGCGGTAGCATAATAGACATAAGGTACATAAGATATATGTGTACATTTCGAAGGAAAAGAAGGTGAGTTGAGACTTTTATAAAGATGAAAAACCGAGAGAGCGTTTGCAATGAAAGATATTGAAAGAGAATGGAGTTGTAATTAGAAAGGAAAATTTACTTTGACGTCTTCGGATATTTGATGTCAGCGGAAGATGTATTTCATAAATAGAACCATGTTTTTCCATCATAATGGGAAGCTTCCGGAAAGGATATAAACTCTCGCAATATCAGCAAAACGCACGATTGAAAGCCGATGAGTTTCACTACACGTTTCACTACTCGGGAGATCTTCGTGGGTGGAGCTAAGGACTTGAGCAAAAAATCAAGAGAGAGATTGACATTTAACTTGCATATGAAAAGCATATTTCGATCTGCTCACTTTATGCTGCGTAGAATACGCGAGGAGAATAATATTTAACCTTCGTGGAGTTTCGAAAGATCGTAAATGTTACGTAAGTTCCTCTCAAATTCGAATTCCGTGAAATATTCGCGTGCTTATTATTGTGTAATATCTGAGCAAATAATTCAAATTGCTTAATTTTTTTCGCGATCTCCCAAATATATCGAATTGACTGTATTTTGAAGACGCGAAGTAAAATGTCACGGCGCGAAGATAGATAAACAAAAAAAAAAGAAAAAAAATCTGCTGCAGCTATACATCTGGTCATGCCTATCGCGCACGCAAAATCGTTATCGGTCATCATTCTCGCTAGAGAAAATATTTCGTGATATCGAACGACCGCGATATCCCGAACGATATCTCGCGAATAGATTGATTAGCTTTGGCGATTGTAGGAAGAATTTCCGCGCTTGAATTTATTACGTATAGCGGGGGAGAGGGATGGAAGGGAGGAAGGGGTGAATAAAATACGTGCGAAACAGCTGGTTCCGGGTCGAAGTGGATTTATTTGGGCATTCAATCTTCATTTTGGCATCGTGACGCCGCCGTTGCGCCCTTCGAACTGTAACGCTGACACGTGAAAACGCATACGCGCGATTTCGACGTCGCGCAAACGACGTTTCCTGCGATAAGACCGGGGAAGTAGCGGTGGAAACGACTGTTACATCAGATGTAGTATGCACCGATGTTACAAGGATTTGAACGGGAAACTTGCTGCTTCGCCAGCAACTACGTGTATCTGCGCTTAACGCGGGGGGAACGAAGGAAAACGAAGTTTTCCTATGACGTAAACGGCGTTCTGCGCTACATAAAGCAAGTTCTCCACTTATCTTGTTGTTTTATTTAAAAAAACAACTGAAACAGGACATGGCGTAATATATGTATATATAAGAAATAAATGTACGCAAATATATCCTTGGAAAATATTTTATCCTAAGAATAAAAATGCAGAGGAAGATAAACTATATATCAGGTCTACCGGAAAGTTCTGTCCGTTTTTGGAATAAAACAAAATAAAAATTTTTATTACCGTCAATAAACTTTATTAAATAATGTAATTGCCATTATTATTAAGTAGAGCAGAAATGAACGAAAATAAAGTTTTACGGTTGAACGTTGACATTTCTGTTTCAACGTTACTTAGCTTTCTTTTATCCTCAATAGTTTTTTACAGCTCGTCAATTATAGATCGAAAACTGCGGAACCATCGATTCGCGGGTTTTCATACACAGTACGATCTACTATAAGCAGTTGTGCGAGGCACTTGAAAATCCGCACGGTATCTCAAATAGACGGTATCGTGAGAGCTCTCGCTCGACCGAGGGGGACGAGGAGTCTGGATTATGGGAACGGAATTTAACGGAGAGAGGAGTCATGATGAAAAACGTAATAATGTCGAGTGAGATTGAAACGGAGAGGTCTTAGGTCCCGGTAGAGAGACGTAGCTCTTGGGTGAGGAGGCTGAGGATGGAACGCGGGTGAGGGAAAAAAGAGGCCGTGCGGGAGCGTCCGTCCATCCGATCCATTATGCGAAATCGTTCCGAGCGAAGAGCAGAATCTGGTAATCCGGAATCGTATTCGCTCGTTGACTTTTTCGACGGCGGCACAAGGG
>NW_021850877.1:1153840-1166514 GCF_003651465.1 Formica exsecta
AGCGTCGTGCGAATCGCGCCTTGAAACGATATCGAGAAACGAAGGCGCGAATGACGATCGAGATCAGTTGACGGTTTGCGAGATAGATAAAGGAAGGAAAGAAAAAGCAGGAGAAAAAAAAATAGAAAAGAGAAAACGAGAAAAAATGTGCCATCACGTGCGCGTTTCGAAGACGGCTCGCGTTGAGCCGTAAATACCTCCGACGATGTTCGTCTGACAGAATGATGTATAATCTCACTTATGGGTATCGCACCCCCTACTCGCCCTGCATTCCCGCAGCCAGCATGTTTGCGCGTTCCCTGCGTATTTTTTTTCCACACGTTTCGTTTGTTTCCTCTGTGAGGGATAGATAGCGAAACCTCTACGCCGTTTCACGTAATCTATAAAGGAATATATGCCATATACGCTGTTTAGTGCTGGAAGTAGAAGGATTGAAGCTTATTTATTTCGAAATTATTATTGGATTATTCTTATGTTTGAATGTAGATTTCTTTTTAAACTAAAATTGTAAAATGTTATTTGTTTCTTTTTTTTATTATTTTTAATTTAAGCTGTTCATATTTTGTTTTATTCAACTTTTCAAGCTGGTTATATTGCATTTATTTACGAAATATATTTTCAGTTTATTATTTCAAGTATCAGCTTTTGTTAGTTTTCCGACGTAATTCTCTCCTCGACATCATAATATTCTATTGTAGTATGACACGTGTTATACAATATTTAGAAATTTAAGCGGTGCACGTTAATTAAACCTACGACGCATTCGTCATAAATATACGGTACATATAGCAAACATGCTGTTACACACACGCAGGGATACACATAACTTTCTATGAGGCTCATATTTTTAATTTTCTGTAATTACAGCAAACTCTCTTCAACGTCGCTGCGCGCAAACAGGTCTTTAGCTATATAGAATTCTCTTATATATCTCTCTTCAGAGACTATGCACCAAATTACTTTCTGGAAAATATATACTTGTATGGGGAGAGAGAGAGAGAGAGAGAGAGCTGAAAGTAAAGTTTGGTATCTTGCACGAGCAAAGCGTGGCACGGATAAAGTCAAAGCAGGAAACTCATCATCCAGTACAATTTGTAGAATCAGCAAATTATTTCTAAATCGAGGTATTATTCGTGCAAGATATCTAGTAGATTAAATAAGTAGACAATTGCTCCGCATTTACAAATGATATATAAAGCAAAATTATGTGCAGTTAAATATCATGTTGCGATAAAATCTACTCTTTTTTTTCTAAAAAATCTAGAAAATGCTTTAAAAAAATATATATATATATATATTTTATTATATAATAATGCTGGACTTTGTAAATATTTGTTTGCAGTTTGTAATACGTTTAAGCTTATTTTCGGAATGTAAGAATTAAATTAAATGAATAATCATTTAAATAAGAAATTTTTTTTTGTCATTAATAAGTTGCCGCATAAACGTTTTCATATTTGCGTATTTGCTATTCCGCGGTAACGTCAATCAAACCTCATCAGTGATTCTCTCGAAGTGATAGCACTTCGCAAGAAGTCCGTTCTACGTGTTACACTATCTCGTGATAATGTATTTCGGATCGTCTGGCAGACAGTTCGGCGACCGATAGTGGCGATGTTATGTGCTACCTGGAAACGTAAACGGCATAATTTGATTAACGACGACAACCCGCATCCATGATCTATAGCTCAGTTCCCTATCTCATAGATAGACGTCCTCAATTGTAATCTTCTTCTATCGTGGATGCGTTAATTGAAAGTGGAAATTGTAATATAATAAATTATAATCTTTTTATAGAATCCTAATTTCAATAACACAATGAAGAAAAAGAGTAACCTTATAATTATTTGCTCTATTGGCGTATCTAAATTCTAATATTTTTACACATTGAGGGATTTGTATAGTTAAACCTACACATTTTTACATGATTACGCTTAAGTCTTCAATATTTTTTTTTTTTGTAATTTTTTTAAACTACATTACATAGGTTGCTAGTAATAAATGCGGCTTGTTTTTCTTTTCGTATGGATATTTTCAAGCATGTTATTCACATATCTCAGGCATCTTTTTCCAATCTTGATTAAAAAATAACTTTAATAATAAATAAATATATTTAATACAAATATATATCTCTCACATCTGACAAATTCTTGTTTGTTTGTATATGCGCATATAACAGTTTTAATATAAATTTTGCTAACGTTTTGTTTGCACGCTTCAGAATTTGAAGTGTTATTTACGTCGGCTTTATTTTCTATAAATAAGAAAATATTGAATTGATTTCATAATGGAAAATATGATCCGTGAATAACTGGTTCTCCGTTAACAATGACGCAAAACATATTTTTGCTTCGTTTTGTGAAAGCTTCTTATTTAATTGACCTTAATTAAAGCAATCTCAAATAAGCCCTATTGGAAAATTTCCATTAAAGTCGTGGTAGACCGTAATTAGACTTTTAATGAAGGTTCTTAGGAATTTTTTGTTAAAGTCAAACTTTCTACGAATTATGAACGCGCGTTAGGTCCATTGATCCGAAAAGGTGAACGAAGCAAAATACGTTTTACACCTTCCTTGTAATCACACATGAGTTTACCGAATGTCTGAGTCGTTGCAATTATTCGCACGTAAATTGTTCGAGAAATCAAATTGGAATGCGTCAAGCACATTCGACTAAACGATCTTATCGCGGCTAGCTGTCAAGAGATTCGTTTACCGCGTCATTAAGAATTTCTAATTGAAATCGTGAGAATCAATAGCTGTTCTCGTCACGTTGCGAGCCAAATCGAAGCAAAAACGCCGAGCTGAGTTAAAGTGTCGATGTACGTGCTCGAGTGTTGCAGCCAATGTGTGCTTTTCGCGTTGTGTAAAGGTGGTGTTTTTCCTTTTGAAATGAAATTGAATTCTCTCTTCATTTTTAGCTATCATTTCTCTATGATGATCCATTCCTATTGTTAAAGTCTCATATATTTTTTGAAGCTATAAATAATTATATAATTTTTTGCAGTCTTTTTACTTCAGATTTGCATAACATATTATGTATTTTACAGCTTTTATTTAAATAGTCAAATATTATCAAAAATAAATATATGTGTGTGTGTATGTGTAAGATTCGCAATTATAATAGATCAATTTTATTAACATAATACAACTTTTTTTTTATGCAAAGGGAATCGGATAATTCTAAAATAGCGAGAAATGTAAATTGCGAAAATGTCAATTCATATAAAATCAAAGAAATTATGTCAGAGATAAGACTATTTCGTGCGTAGTCGAATCACCATGTTTCTCGACTTCTAAACTTCTTTATCGCGTATAAGAGCGTGGAAAAATATATCCGGGATCTTTTCCTTCGCGTTCTGTTTACTTAAAATCATGTTGATCATCCTCCCTTATTTACCTCGCTATTCATATTACATCGAGCGTATCATTGGTAGTGTTTCAAAACGAGAAGTAAAATTGCGGCGTTTATTCGTGAGATATTTTTTCCAAGTACGGAGAACACCTCGTTTCAATAAAATGACGACTCCTTTTTGTTATTAAATGCTTGTCCCCTACCACGACAAATCGTTTTTTGTTTTTTTCTTTGAGAGTTATTTCCAGCGTCCAGATTAAACGTAAAATTCTGCACAATATTTTACCCGAGCTCAGAGGCAGAGGCGGCCTCCCTCGATACATTCTTCCCGACCAATATTTTATTTCCCCGCGACGAAAATGAAACGGTCCCTCTCTGATGCGGTTTTTCCCGCATATAAATTAGTGTCCACAAAATTCCAGCAGCATAGAAATATTTATTAAGCCTTGACTCATCGTAATATTCTGGTAGCGTTTAGGCTACTGAAATTGGGTCAACTGTAACCTCAGCTTACAAAGGGCTTGTTGAAAACATTTTTTTGTAGAACACGTTTAACATGTATTTAAGAAAATGTATGTAATAATTACTTTGTAAAAATGTTTATTATAAAAATTTTCAAACATATATATAATGATATATTATTAAAATAAGATAATGAAAAAACATATATTTATTTATTAAGATCCGTTTGATAAAACTGTTTATAATAGAAATTATTATTTAATTTTATCTTGAGTTGTGCCAAAGTTTGAAATCAAACAAAATAACTGTGTGTATAATGTGCAATCGACTGGTTGCTTAGTTTTCTTCAATATTTTTTTTTTTTGAGTATTATAAAACTAAAACAATTCAATTTGGAAAATGGATATATTGTTTGTCTCTCTCTAGAAAAGATAATTACGAAAAGGTCATATATAAAAAAACATACAGAATATATGATGTTGATTTTTTCAAATTTTGTGCTTGCAAATGTTTATATATATATATATATATATTGTTTTTGAACACGCGGCTAGCTGTCAAGAGATTCGTTTACCGCGTCATTAAGAATTTCTAATTGAAATCGTGAGAATCAATAGCTGTTCTCGTCACGTTGCGAGCCAAATCGAAGCAAAAACGCCGAGCTGAGTTAAAGTGTCGATGTACGTGCTCGAGTGTTGCAGCCAATGTGTGCTTTTCGCGTTGTGTAAAGGTGGTGTTTTTCCTTTTAAAATGAAATTGAATTCTCTCTTCATTTTTAGCTATCATTTTTCTATGATGATCCATTCCTATTGTTAAAGTCTCATATATTTTTTGAAGCTGTAAATAATTATATAATTTTTTGCACAGTCTTTACTTCATGGATTTGCATAACATATTATGTATTTTACAGCTTTTATTTAAATAGTCAAATATTATCAAAAATAAATATATGTGTGTGTGTATGTGTAAGATTCGCAATTATAATAGATCAATTTTATTAACATAATACAACTTTTTTTTTATGCAAAGGGAATCGGATAATTCTAAAATAGCGAGAAATGTAAATTGCGAAAATGTCAATTCATATAAAATCAAAGAAATTATGTCAGAGATAAGACTATTTCGTGCGTAGTCGAATCACCATGTTTCTCGACTTCTAAACTTCTTTATCGCGTATAAGAGCGTGGAAAAATATATCCGGGATCTTTTCCTTCGCGTTCTGTTTACTTAAAATCATGTTGATCATCCTCCCTTATTTACCTCGCTATTCATATTACATCGAGCGTATCATTGGTAGTGTTTCAAAACGAGAAGTAAAATTGCGGCGTTTATTCGTGAGATATTTTTTCCAAGTACGGAGAACACCTCGTTTCAATAAAATGACGACTCCTTTTTGTTATTAAATGCTTGTCCCCTACCACGACAAATCGTTTTTTGTTTTTTTCTTTGAGAGTTATTTCCAGCGTCCAGATTAAACGTAAAATTCTGCACAATATTTTACCCGAGCTCAGAGGCAGAGGCGGCCTCCCTCGATACATTCTTCCCGACCAATATTTTATTTCCCCGCGACGAAAATGAAACGGTCCCTCTCTGATGCGGTTTTTCCCGCATATAAATTAGTGTCCACAAAATTCCAGCAGCATAGAAATATTTATTAAGCCTTGACTCATCGTAATATTCTGGTAGCGTTTAGGCTACTGAAATTGGGTCAACTGTAACCTCAGCTTACAAAGGGCTTGTTGAAAACATTTTTTTGTAGAACACGTTTAACATGTATTTAAGAAAATGTATGTAATAATTACTTTGTAAAAATGTTTATTATAAAAATTTTCAAACATATATATAATGATATATTATTAAAATAAGATAATGAAAAAACATATATTTATTTATTAAGATCCGTTTGATAAAACTGTTTATAATAGAAATTATTATTTAATTTTATCTTGAGTTGTGCCAAAGTTTGAAATCAAACAAAATAACTGTGTGTATAATGTGCAATCGACTGGTTGCTTAGTTTAGCTGGATAATCAATTTTGTTTACGGCGCAACTGCTCAGAAATGGAAATTAGGGAAGTAACCTTCGCTCAAGGCATCCTTCTATCCATTCGCGCGAAGTGAATTTTCTCATTGAAGGAGCAGAAGTAAATTGATGCAAGCGGCGCAATCGAGATATAAGACCTTGAAGTGGATTACAGGATATCTCGCGCACGGCTACAACGATTGCCATATGTCGAAACGTGAAGCAATCGAGATAGGGAACACTACGCGGAAAAGCAATGACTTTCAAAGTAGAATTGAGAAAATTTTGCACGTTTATGTGAGTGTTTTTTCGAGAAAATCGCGAAATTTTTCACTCGTTCGCGCTCCGCACATTCTGCCAAATATATTTTCATACCAAATATTTAATACGTAATACACGGCGTCCCAGTTTTCTTTTACCCACAGATGCTTTGAAGTAGATTTTTTTCTCGAAAATTTTAGATTGCATTTTGCTACAAATTTTTTATATTTAACTTTGAATATTTTTATATATTCCAACTGACTACACAAAAACTTATAATACAATACTACGAGAGAATCTATAAGACATCATTCATTTTTTGATTAAATTGAACTAATGCGACTTATAGGTTTTTAATTAAACATTTATAAAATTTAAATCTCGATTCTTACGCTAATAATATTACCATTGGTAGCCAGATGCATTTAAGGATAAAAACAGTTTGTAAGCGCAGTTAAGACCAGGCGGTTAAAACGGAAGAAATCGCAAGTGGATTTTAGATGATCATAATTCCCGGGGAACTACTGTTTTATTACACCGGTGCGTTTTATTAAATCGCAGCATAATTTGTCTTTGTAAATTTTTTTTTCTTCTTTTTAGTAAGCCTCGACATCAGAAATAATATTCGCATTTTACACATAAGATAACTATGGTATAGATAATCTAAAATAAAAAACATGCAAAATTGAAGAAAATTGAATATTTGAGTAACCTCTTTAAAGTTTTAATCGCGTTCTTGGAACAAAAATTTAAAACTAATTTGAGGAACGAAAATTTAAAATCATAGTAAAAAATACAAACTCAAAGTGTAAATACAAACTCAAACAAAAAAGTTAAGAAGTTCCAACATTTCTGCAAAAAAATCAGCTTTATGTATCAAAAATAAAAATTGCTATTGAATTTTGTCGGCACTCACCGATACGGTGTTATAATGCGCACAGAATGTTGATTTATAAAATATAAATCTATAAAACTTTTAAAGCAATATTTTAGATAATTAATGTTTCAAAGAATAATTCTTGCGTACAACTAAATATTTCATTCGACTTTTAAACATTTAAGACATTTAATAAAATATTTAATAAAAAATCATGTATATAATATTTGGACAAAAAAATTTTTTTTTTAAATATAAATTTTTCTAGCATATTGTAGAGTATATTTAAAAAAAATTTAGTATATTTTACGTTTATATTATTATACAATGATATAAAATAAATTATTCTAGATTGGCAAAGATACACAAGAGCAATCAATATCATAAATAATATGATACATATTACATAAAATTGCCAAATTATAAATTAAATAAGTTATAAATTGCTTATCTGACAGTTGCTTTATCGTCGCGCGATGTTTCTCCGGACTTCCTTCTCCTTTTCTCTTTGTGTGCTTGTTCATCCTTTGCTGCTCTTTAGTAACAACAACACTCATGAACAAACATTTAATTACGCGTGCACTAATTAATAAAATACGACGATAACGCGGCACTTTACACAGCACTTCTGACATTAATTACACATTTTGTAATCGCATTTCTCTTCCTCTCAAAGGATAGTGAGATGATACCTGAAACGCGCTGTTCGAGTTTTGCTGTGTGAATGACAATAAGACGGCCACGTGTAAATAACAATTGATTCGTTCCCACGACAAAACATTTAATATACACTATAAATAAAATATGTGGAAAATATTTTATTTCTTAAATTTTATATTAGTTATTAATAATTTTTCGTTTCTTGAATAAACAGATTCTATGATTTGTCATTTATTACGCGTTATTAATCCGACAATTATATGGACGAATAACATAAATCAAAGCCAAAAAGTCAAAGCGCGTTAAAGTACATTCGAATCTAGGTATTGTTAAAGAAGTAATTATTCTAAATATCACAATGAGATAATAATTTATAATCCTTATCTCCTATCATTTTGATTCCTAAATATATAAATTACGCGAAATATCTTTGATAAATATCGTCACCTTGGTACGCTTACGAATCGTTAATCGCAAGAATTAATTAATTGCGCGAACCGATAATCGTTTATTGGTGATATTCATATGGAATGAACCGTGTTTGGCATCTTGCGGTATTTCTCACGAATGCGTTTCTTTCGAAAAATAATATAAGGCATACGGTTGCTATCTTTCATAATTATTTACTTTCTATAATACAGTCTATAATCGAAAGTGCTCACGACGTATAGCATACTGTACATTAACGCGACTCGTGATAGTACTCTCGCGGTATCAGAGTAAGACTGCCGATATTATTTTCGAATTTCTTAATCATTAGCAGAACGAATACGGAATAGATCAATTCCGAACCGGGTGACGTTACAAGTTACAATGTGGGGAAAATAACAACGCGTCCTTGTTTATATACTTTGTTTATATACTAGGTATGTCAGTGCGGCATAGTGGGGAGCATTCCACTACGACGGACGGTATTTGGAAAGGGAAAGAATGTATCTCTGGAGGGGGAAAGAGAGATCTACGCGCAGAGAGACACAAAACAATTGTTATTATTCTATCAACGTTTGTTCATGAAGTCGACATGTATTACACGTCGTTATCAATAAAATTCTATCTCGGCGATCTTCTCGATAGCGGTTCCATCCAGTCTTTTCGTACGAGGCTAGTTTTTCTCACAGACGCGTTTAATTAATAAGAGCAAATTAATATTTAATATTTGTTGATTATAAATATTCAACGCATATCGGTGATTTGTTAAAACCTATACTACGTAATTTATACGCGATGTGCTTCTTGCCATTCCAATGGCGACTTTGTCATTCAAGTAGCGAGACTCGTGCGAGAAGGAAACGGTGCGACTCTCTATGTTACTATATCTCGTAATATGATCGCGAGAAGTACCGAAAGAGAGACATGAATTTCCCTTTATTAACGATTATCAGCTTGTACGATTGACCATAAATCTTGTGATATACGACTCGTAAAACTATCGTGGCGACACAGTTATTTATCGAAGCAGTATCACCCGATTAAAATAGAAATTGAAGCAACAGAGAATAGCAATTATGTAAATTACTGTTTTATTTCGATATATTTTTAAAGTGATAATTATTTCTTTAATGTCGGAATTTAAATATATCTCGCGTCGCGCTTTGAAAATTTATTGCTTATTTAAATATAATTTGCATACCATTTTCGGATGAAAAGCGCGAAGTGTTTGTAATACACATATCGTCGATTTCAACGTGATATAGCAGAAATATACACGTACATATACTCGGCGTATATTTATTTTATAGTAAAATAATTCTAACATATGAAATATTTTTCTTTCGTGACGTATACGGCAATGAATTGGCCTAGCATACCTCGTTCGATGTTTATGTTTTGCGTAGCGAACTTTGTTTACATACGTGGTATTGTTATGATTCGCGCAGCGAGACTCGAACGAGAACATTTTAAGCGAGAGAAAGCCGTGATATAACAATCGTGTCCTAATTGATTCCGTTTTATTATTAATTATTAATAATTAATATTTATTTCGCGGTAAGTAGCGTGTGACTTTGGTCGCGCAATTTCCGAAAAGCGAATCATAGCTTTGTGCAAGTTTTTGTTTTATTCTCCTATCGTAATATAGCGAAATTTGCGTGTAATCTCGATTCTATTGATTAGTCCGCGTGCGATTAATTAACTGTGATTTCGCGAATGAGTCTTCTGTGAGTGCCGTGAAGCAGCAGCAAAAGTTGATCAAGAGAGGAAGCCTGGCAAAACGTTGAACGACGTTGGAGCATCCATGGAGTGAGTAACTTGTAACTTATTTAATTTATTATTTGTATATTAATTGCTGTAATTGATTGCTCTTATTTATCTTCATTGATCTATTTTTATATCTTTGTGCTTTATAATGCACGTAAAAATATTCTAGACTTCACTTTAAATTCACTTAAAATATTTAATATATTTTAAAAAATAGTTACAATAATTAATATTTTTTAGATAGATACGTATAAAGTATTTTGCAGCATTGCACATATACACAAGCAAAACTTAAGAAAGAATTTTACTTGTGCGGATATAACTAAGAAAATGGCAAGAAATATATCATAACTTAGTTTGGTTTTAATATTAAAAATGTTACAATATACAATAAGAGTAAGCAATGTAATTGTATCTTATCTTTGTGTCAAGAAATGCAGTGGCGATCTGTAAGACTTCTCGCGAGAAAAGAATAGTTTTCTAAAAGTCAAGCTCCAAGAAACTTTGTACATGTATTCTTGCTCGTGCATTCGTATACACAGTGAAAAATTCCTGGCGGTCGCCTCTACGTTTCATGCCAAAAAGTACTTTGGCATTCTTTAAGATTTTTCACAATAGAAAAAGATATAAGTCTCCATTTTTCAACGCTTGTGAAAAGATTCCGTTTAGCTCGAGATCCTCGCGTGCGCTTAAATGTATGCTTGAAAATTCGTGATCGCCTTCCTATTTTATGCAAAAATATTTTTTAAAGAATTTTACTTTGAATTTATCAAAAAAACAAAAATATCTTTACATAAAATATTGAAAAGAAATAATAGAAAGAATATATGCATTGACAAACAATTATGAAATTTTCCAATATATTCTAAATTTTTCATCATGTTTGTTAGAAGTTTAATCGCGCTACGAGATATATCTCCCGTGGTTTATTTACTTTTATGAGGCCGCAACTATCGGAATGTAAGATACGATTAGCAGTGTATGTATATTGATCGCGCTAAGTACTTAGAGATAGTCATCTTATCGCTAATCTTAGCGTTAATGCGTTAACGCGGACCGTAAAGAGCATTTCGTGTCGCATACATTTTGTTGAATATTAACAACGGAATTAATAATTTTTGCAATTTATAATATTCGCGTTATACGAAGAAAATTATTACAAAAAATTATTTAAGAACCGCTATTACAGAAAAAGTTAGACAGTACGTCTAAACTAAACTTTACGTAGTTAGTAACTTCGTTTATATGGTTCATACGTCTACACTAATTAAAAGCAAACCTAGCAATGTGTGTATATATGTTTGATTTAAAAAAATATCATAGAAAATTAAAAAACATATTTTGAATATGCAGTTGCGTAATACTGTGATTATGAAGAATTTGGAAGTGAGTTGTCTTGAAGAGAATATACACAAGTCGATCTATTGTAGATTTGAAAGCAAAGTTAACCAGAAGTTGTCAATAAGCTCGGCTAAAAAAAAAATAGTTAATGACGTGACAATTGGGATTGAAATTTGTTTCAATTTATCATATCGGGTATAAAATAGATGGATAATTTTAAACTTGGAGAGCATATTCTCTTATGGAAAATTAATAATACACAATTTTCTTCATAATACTCTAATTACCGCTACGCAATATATTGTTACTGAGAGAGGGATCACAAAACATTTTAATTAGTTAATTGTTTAACGACATTGGGACGAGAGTTGCGGCATAATAATTGATTCAAGGAGCAATCAACGCATGAAGTAGGAAATATTTACCCCTTAATAACTTAAGCGATCACTTGGAAATTTAACGGCACGAGTCTAAAACTTTGTACTTACTTAACGAAAATTAATGTGCCGACGCGAGCCAACGAATGACATCAGAGACGCTGAAAGATATAAATTGTTGCGACGTTTGTGTATATCTCCTTAAATGACACGAAAATATTCTAGAAATGGTCCGTTCAATTTTCAATATGTCGTTTTTCACACCGTAAAATATATATATATATATATATATATAAAATAAATATATATAATTTTATAGAATGCTTTTATTTGTTTTTATACGGTAAACTGGAAACTGAAACTCACAGATTGGATTTTGCAGAATATGTTTAATAAGACCTGACAATTTAATCGATCTATAATTAAATTCCGGCTTCTCTCTTCTCGATCCTAACTTAGCTACGTAATTTACCCTTTGAATGTTTGAATTCGGCTGCCAAGATGGCTGCAGATCTTCGGCGCAGCATGGAAGCTGACGTAGTTTGTCTCGGTCGCTTGTACAGTGAAGATTTATGGAGAGTCATGGCGCAGGTGGCAGCTTAGCATATCAAATCCGTAGTGATGTAGGTCAGATGTGTTTAAAATGTACTAATGAAATATCTTTATCGGATGATCTATAAGAGAAAGAAATCATCTATAGTGCAATTCATACAGTGCGATGAATGGCTTCAATGCAGATCGCGATAATTAAAGCGCACTTGCATACTTGATGGTGACCTATATAGTGCATCAGCACAGATTATCTCATGTGATTTAAAAATATGTGCTTTTAAAATATTGTATTTAAACACGAATATATATATATATATAATCAAATAACTTATTAATATTTATTATGCAACAGGGTTATGTTATGAAACGTAATCAATTAATTATTATGTTATTTATATTCAATTTATTTATTATCAATTAATTATTATACAATAGTTTGTTCCATAGGTTTTCGAATAACCGTCAATATCGGAAAAAACATTTTTCGGTACATTTGAAATTGGTTATAAACTAGTTTATTTCAAAACCTATGGAGCGAACTACAATCATTTTGATCTCATTTGAAAGATAAT
>NW_021850877.1:1166520-1229917 GCF_003651465.1 Formica exsecta
TATATATATATATAAACTTAACATTAAAAGTATTTTTCTTTTTTTTAATTTTTATCAAAGTAATTATATCTCCGGTTTTAAAAAATTATGGCAATTAATACGCGCTTTTGCGGTATACATAAATCTACTGAATAGAAATAATTTAATGTTTGTAATTTGTTATTTAATCGTTCTTTGAATTAGTAAGTCCTTTCACTGGATACACATTGAAAATTAATTGAGGGCATCGCGATGATTAAATAAAACAGACTAAGTTAGCGCGCAAGGAGGTAGAAATCGCGTTTGTCTCATGTGACAGCTGCGATTTCTCATTTATCCTTCGTGCAAAATATCGTCTGTATTTATCGAAATACCCTCGGCGTGACGGTAAAGCATTTCCCGTGTCGGATATCCGGCGAGTTAGCGAAGGTTAATCACCATGTTCCGCGATATCAAGAGAAAAAGGTGATAGAGAGAAGGGGGCTGTTTGATTCTCATTCACGCGGATATTTGATGACGCGTGTTCGGAAAATCGTGCGCACGATGGGATACATTGGCGAACTCGATTAGTCCCGCTGTGCGATATCACCGATACGAATAATGTCACTTCGCACGCGGACCAGGGTAAAATCGCCTAGCGATATATCCGCCATAGCAATATAGTAGCAATAAGTTCTTTGAAATGTATGAACGCGCGATAAATGTTATGGGACAATGAGGATTTTTACTATTTGATGGCGAGAACGCGCAAAATTCTAATTTATTTCGCGATCTCTCCCCGGAGATCGTAACCGGAATTGCGCGACGGCCGCAGACTGCCATCAACTGTTCTGTGAATCTCTGACGTACTTTCGTGCGACCACGCGACTAACGCAAATTAATTAATTTACCCGAGTGAATTTTCCTCTCCTGTTCAACGGGCGTAGCCTCCGACAACATAGTCGACGACGTCCTCGACGATGTGACTGTACGTTTCCCGCGAATAAAACGTCACATCGTTTTGCATTCAAGCCGCGAGTTAATTGGAAGCGCGATTATAATAAATATTAGATTGTCATGTATGTCGGTGAATTTGCGGTGAGGTTCCGTTACAAAATGTCCAATCGAATAAAGAGGTGTAATTCCGCTAGAGCGAATTGCGGCTTGTCGCAGGTGAAAGGATCTATATTCTGTAAAGCGTTCCCGCGTGACAAATATGTAATATAAATGTACTATAATTTATTAAAGCCGATAGAGTACAGTGTAGAAATTTAACGAGCGTTATATCGTAAAATATGCGCGATGAGCGGAGCTTAATTAAATTCAAGATCCTTTCGTGACAAATATTTTATTATGAAGAGAGATTTAATTGCGACGTATAACAATCATTTTATCAATCGCGTGACAGAGGCCAATCGCAGGCAGAAATAATTAAATTATGTTTATCAGGGGTTCGTTGTATCAGGAGTATCTATACTGCTATATCAAGATAAATCAAAATTGCGTTAATAATTTTTATTGAAATCATATCTTCAACATAACGTTGTCGTGTTATATGTTATTGCCAAAGCAAATGCTCTTGTCAATACCACGTGATACAGCGATGGTCGGCCAACAGTTTGTCTCGCGATCGTTTATCCGAAAAGGCCGAACGTATATAACAGGCTTAAAATTCGATACTTGGCATCCGACTAACCGACTAGGATATCGTATCGGGCGATCCTATTTTTCACGCTATCGGTGCCCACGTACATTCGACGCGATTTACATCCTTCGCAGTGACCGAAATCAACGGTGTTGATCTCGAGCATGATGGAGAGAGAGCAAGAGAGAGAGAGAGAGAGAGAGAGAGAGAGAGAAAGATAATCGGAGTTTCTTCCCCTTGTATCCTCCGCATCATAAATGTTTCATGAGAGGAAGATTCTCGCGGGCGGATTGTATGTAACGTCAGATTTACCGCGGGAAGACAGCCCGATACAAACGACTACCAGAAAAGCGGCGCCGCGCACCGGCGTGGATATGAAATTTTATCGAACACGCATTCTGTATCGGGTAAACCCTGGCGAAGCTTGTTCGAGGAATTTCCGATTTTTCGCGAACAATGCGGTGCCGCAAGCAGGTCGAGTTACTGCTTTAAATTCGATACGTATAACTATGTACGCGCGCGTATTCGGCAAACGAAAGCCGAATATTTAAAAACGATTGCGTTTAGAATAATTGGCATTAAACCAATCTATATGATAATTCCGATATTGACGTCATGATTCATTTCAATATCTATCGCGACATGACGCCGACGATTGGAGTTATCGCGATTAAATATCTTCCGGCGAACAATCTGAAATGCTTATCGGAAAACGAATAAACACGATGTATTTTTTCCGAGATCTACGAAAGTCGTTTTGCGTTATTTGCAATAATTTCCGCGCATGTGGAAAAGATTAATAGCAGGAATTACAACGGAAACAACAGACCGTTTACGTTACCGTACATTAATGAGATTGGTTTAATATCAATTACATTTCAATAATCATTTCTATTGCGACGAATCAACCTGCGTAAATTCATTAGTGCGTATGCGGAAAGTACTCTAATAAAAAAAAGCTCACCCTCGATTAAATAAGAGACACAGGCGACCGAACCAATCAGCTTCAACCTAATTGGCACTTGGAGCGCAAAGAGTCCGGTATTTACGTTTGCTCGCAAAGAATCGCTGCAATTTTATCGCGTTAACGCTCGCGGGGATGCGCAAAGCGCGAATGAGAAAGTTCCTTAATTCGTCATAGTTGTAAAAGGGTTGTAAATGGCGCTCCGCGTCACACCTCTCATTGAGTGAAAAAACTGACATCGGAGGAGACAGGAATGAGAGACGATAGCTCGTGAAGCGAGCTTAAGAACGACGACAAAAAAAATCTCTCCACTAATGAATTTTTTTTTTTTTTATCTCCCTAGCACCCCGACTGGAACTGTCCTTTACGCGCTGCGAGAGAGCTCGAGGCGTTTCTCTCGCCTCCGCATAATTTATCGGTCGCCGCTATCGGTGTAGTACAACCACAGGATAGAAGGCAAATATAATGCGACGCGCGATGTAACATTCCGTAAATAGATCACGGATAATGCGAAAGAGTGATGCGTGCGGCGCAAACCACGTAAAAGCGCGCGGTGAGCGAACGCCGGCGTGTAACCCGTTATAAACTTGATCGCAAAACTTCGCCGTCCCGGTAAATATAAGCTCGCAAGCGAGCAATTAAGTTTATCGAATCTCGATCTTTCCGCCGTCGCTGCGCGCGAGCGTTAAGAATCCACCGACGTCAAACGCCGGACGATTCTTTAGAAGGGTGAAAAGGGGAGGGGCACGTACTCGCAAAAAATTACTTTCTCCTATATATATGCGACACATACATAATCGTTATATCGCGTTTCCATCTCGCGCGCGTCGACGCCGTAAAAAAAAATAGGAGCGGGTAATTCGAGACTACGTCATAGCCGCTCTAACAAGATTATCCTCGGCTGTGTTAACGTTTGCCTACTTTTTGCGAGTATATTTCTGCGAGAGCGGGTACCTCGCCACGAACCCGGCATCGAACCCGTCATCGATCGATCCGACTCGGAAATTTTTTATCGAGAGAAAAGAATCGAGGGTGTGTGCACGATCAAACTTGCCGGCGGACGTTGGTCAAAGTTGGTGAAAATTCTTTTATAGACGTCACCGCGCCCGTCCTTCATATATGTCTAACTTTTGCCAACATTTTGCTCCCTTATATTCTACTCCAATCGAGTAAATCCATGATACTTTGCGGTAGAAGGCGAAATCGTGAAGATGAAGTCACTTTAAGATCCTGGCTTGAAAATCTTGCTATTCTATAAATAAGCATCGCTAAAGTTAAGCTATTTCAAATCTTGCGAATAAAAATAGACTAGTCTTAGTGAGATAAAATTTCTATTTTAATTTTTAATTTTTTAATATTAATCTAAAAAATCTAATTCTTTTAATAATTGATGATATCATGATAAATAACGTATTTAGAAATATATTATATGCAAGTTTTGAAAAGTTGATGATAAAACAATCTTGGGTAGTTGCTTCCGGAGCAAATCAACGCTCACGCCAAATCGTGAGGATATAAATGAAGTTTTCCTGTTAATTCGACGAGAAGACGCGTGGCTGTGCTCGTTGATGAAGGCGAAAAGGGAAAGCTGGCTTTAAATCATTTTTGCCGACAAGCCATTCTGCAGCGCCCGGCACGAAACGAGGAAAAAAAAAAATTACTTTAGCAACTTCAATTTGCGGCAACACGTTGCTACGGTGGTGAATGTAAATGGGACGCCGCGATGAGAGGGGTGGATAGATGAGGTTAAGGCAAACGAATGAGAAGTTAAAAAATTGTGAAATGCAAGGCGGAGTTCCGAGTATGTCCCATCTGTCTTTGTTACCGTACTACGTAGAATGGCAAAGGCGAGAAAGAGGAGAATTTTACCCGATAACTTCAATTTACCAGACCGTCTCCCCTCCATTCAAGACTTCCTCTTATTACACGGCTCGCTTGTAAATTTCGCAAAGTCTGATCGCGCCACTATCCCGTAGATAGCTACCGATGCATGCGAAATGATCCCCAACTTCTTTGACATTTATCGAATTGACTGGACGTGGCTTGCGTTGCAAATAGCAGTCATTTGCATTCGATGGCGTCCGCGCGATAAACTAAGATTCTTTTGATTGAATTTTAGCGCTATATACACAGTGAGAATGCGTTTATCTTATATTAATCCAAGAGAGAATATCGAGCATTTATAAAATATTTTATAAGGATATTTATAAGATATTTCTTTGTCTTTTAGAGTCTCGTTATCATTATTGAAAAGATTTTTATACATTATTATTTGAATATCTTAATTAAATTGCCCTATATATAGTCATAATGCGATAATAAAAAAGCGTGTTCAATTTGTCGAGTATATTATACGCAATACATTATCTTTAATTTGAAATAACGATATGTTCCCTTTCGTCATTTTTTTAATTAGAATAGGATGTTCATCTTATATGCAATGTGACACTTCTTTTTGCACATTAGCGTAAATATCTTCGCGCCGTAGCTATCTATAGTTAGTACTAAGATGAATTCCGTTGAGTGCTGCTTTTAAGAGGTCAATAAGGCAATGCGACAGCCGTGAAAGTCATTCCCGGCTCGACGTATTCCAGGTATCAAGAGATTATTGCCTATTCCGAGGCCGATAGAGAACCGGCAGTCAGCGAATTTTACTTGATGAGAAAGTGTAATGCGCCGGGTAATAAAAGCCACATCAAAGGGATGGCGATGATGTGCGGTCTCGAACAAAGAAAATAGCAGTAGAATCGTCGAAGTCGTTGATGCCAATTCAGCTCGTACGTAGCGTGCCATTGTATCCAATTGCATTTACAAATATTTGCAAAGATAAAAATATATATACATTTACGTATAATGGAATTAGAATGGATAATTTACATGCAAATGAAATAATATAAAATGGGTGCTTTGTATGCGTGCGCGCGTGTGTGCGCTCGCAAAACTCGATTGATACAATTAGTATAATTTTCAAGGCTGACTTGTTCTTATAAATATATAATCCAAACTCAAAATTTTCCCCTCTCTTTCCCCGCGTATCAAGATATTAACGTAATTTTTTACGAAGATCGCTATCTAAGTCTCTTTATCCTTGGAAAGTTCGAAGACTCACATTGCACCTCCTTCCGTTAAA
This sequence comes from Formica exsecta, assembly GCF_003651465.1. Lineage (NCBI taxonomy): Eukaryota > Metazoa > Arthropoda > Insecta > Hymenoptera > Formicidae > Formica > Formica exsecta. The sequence goes on from NW_021850877.1 coordinate 1,172,218, forward strand.
TCTCCAAATCCAACTACTCCTTTTTTAAACTCCCGTTACTTTTCTGGAAAAAAAGGAAAGAAATCCATTTACCTTTTTCTTACTGAAGATTTGAAGCTATCTACTTTTTTTTCTCTCTTTGAAACCACCTGCTGCTTTTCTGTGAAAAATCAAGAGTTAACCACTTCAGTTTTTTGCGAGGAGCAAAATCTGCTTCGTCCAGCTAAGTGCCAAAATTAATGCACAAAGTGTTGCAATATGGAATATAATACATATCGATAGCTTTTATTTTTAAAATCACTTTTATCGTCATCCAAGAGACATATGCAGTATTGCAATATTGAAGTTATTGCACGTTTATTTAAGGATATAATATCTGAAAAATTATGTTTGTATATATATGCGAATAATTAGAGCAGAACATAATTAGGGCACGCACAATCCACAAAGCAACTTTTATTTAGAAAAAATTTTGATTTAGTTGTATTATCAATTATAAAATAAGTTTTACAATTCTCATTTTGTATTACTCACAATACTTTTAAAATTTCAGATTAGATCTCGTAATTCTTTCAACTCTATATTAAATTTTTTATAATGCTTTTAGAATAATAATTCTAGAAGCATTATAAAAAATTTAACATAGAGTCGAAAAAATAATAATTTTTTTAGAATAATAATTCTGGAAGCATTATAAAAAATTTCATGTTTCCATGACGAATGTAAGATCACATTAAGCTTGATGTGTACATTGCATGTGTACAATTCTCATTTCTTTGACGAGATAAAACGCATCCGGACGATTATATTGGGTGTTTTATATAAAAAATTCTGTATATTTAAAAATCCATCTATTTCCAAAATTTCTAAAAATATAGAACAGATGAACTAGAAGGAATATTCATTTAGAAAAATACTAATTCGATCATATAATGTTCTCGAAAGAAAAATAATCTTTTCTGCATAATTTCTATCAGCAATACATCTATTACACCGAATGAGAATAAGTAAAACATTATATCAATACATATAATCTTTGATATAAATACAGAAATATTATTAAAAAATCTGAATAATTTTCACAAGATTTTATTATGTTTTTATTTGGTCGGATAATCAGTTAAATATTATTGTATGATTCTAAGACGCATGAAAGCATACAATATGGATAATATTCTGGATCCAAATATTTTTATGAATTTTTTGATGCTAGGAATGTCAAATCTCTTATTTTTTTTTTATTGTCGTTGAAATTATCGTTAAAAATTGTATATATATTGCATTTAAATTATTCTCAATATCGATTTATGACCATGTTATTAGATTGATACAATTTCGCAAGAATATTTGATCCGTTATAAATAGAAAAAAAGAGAGTAGTTACGCGTGCACTCATGTGTGCAATTTTCGCGACTTATACACTTGTTTGAATGCACGAGATAAAATATATGGAGGGCGTATGGAGAGCACCCAATACGATATTACGTGTATACATGATACGATACACAGTAAAAAGAGTGAGGAAATGAGAAGGAAGGAAAAGCCTACCCTATCGGCGCTCACGTAGAGAGGTATTGCAATTTTCCGAGCGGAATCTTCCCACCGAGAAAAGCAACAGATAAAGAGATTTCGCCCTGCATTTTTCTACAGGCGGCGGATATTTCTCGGCGATTGCGAGAGAGCGCACGTAGCATCGCTCCGAGATTTCGTTTCATTGGATTCGTTATTATTCGTACGGCGCGGCGAGCATGAAACGAGGGACAGATAGATAGACAGACAGATAGATAGATAGACAGGTCCGGGACATAACGGTATCAGCGATCTAATTTATAAGACGTTTCAGTACCATATCTACGGTATCGCATAAAGATAAATCGGTATCAACGTGCCGTATACGAAAACTTTTTTTAGCGTAATTATCGTTTGTGATCGTGGGAGAAGGAGGAAAGTACAACGAGATGCGTTTCATCGGGAAAACATGTATTTCAAAGGAAACAGTTTTTGTTATCGTGACGGAAAGATACGCGTTTGTTTTGGCTTCGACGGGTTTATTCTCGATAAAGAAATAGTTCGGAATTATGTGGGAAATTACGGCTAATCAGATCTGCCGCATCGCGGCGATGATGGCGTAATTTCAGGATGGAATCATTTTTCGAATTCATTTGATGCAGTAACAACTTCCACGTGTATCGCAGGCGCGATAAGACGCGAAATGGGGATCATTATGGCATGACTGCATATCTATCAAAGTAGGGCAAGGTGTACTTTTGCATAAGTTGAGGCTCGCGGGGCGAATACATTTCGCCCCGCGATGTTGTAACAATCGGATAATACTGAGCGGTCGCGCTATGATGTACAACTGCTATTGTTTTCCAGTAGCGAGATGTGTACTATAGTATAATAAAATGCATATTTTGCTCAGAGCTTGAAATGTTTTGTATATATATCTCTCTTTCGTACGATTATTTTAATTGTTATCATCATCACGCGTTGACATTATTATAATTAAATCTTCTTTTGCGAGAAGAAACGCTTAATGAAAACGATTAAAAAAAAAAACAGACGTACTTTTTCGACAGATAAAAGTAAAGAAAGGTAAAAGTTGTTTCGCGCTGCTCACAACGAATCAATGGTATCATCCAAAGAGTGAAACATTCAGCTGAAAATGACAGCGACATTTGTCGATTCGCGATAATTTGTCGCGATAATCGCTGATGCATTTTTCATTCAGTGTCAGTTTGACAGCCGCGATAATCGTAAAATGTAAAAATCTATTTGTGCACGCACAACCTGTATGTCACGGTATATAATTTATCGGAAAAAAACATGCGCTTGTAATATGAACTGACCGGAACGATACGTCATAAAATCCAAAAATACTCGGGTTGTTATTGATACGTCATTAAACGTTAAAGTGTATCGTTGGAAACGATATTCAATTATTGTTCGATATTTACATTTTCTATTTTTGCCCATATAAATCGGTTTTGTTCATAAAAATATTCATAATTTCGTGTCAATGCAGTGTAATAGATATCATCGTTAAATAATAGAAAATTAAGATCTTTGTAATATTTTTTGTATTATGTGAAGATTTTATCAATGCGTTTATTATAGCCTGAGAAAAATGAACATAACATCATATATGATCTTATATAATTATATAAGTTTATTTTTTCTGGAGAACTAAATATTTTTTATATGATTCACATATTAATATTTAATTATTTAAATTTGAATAAAATTTATTGTTACTACACATAATTACCGTAATTTAGTAAATATATAAATAATGTTCTAATGATCGCAACGAAATGATGCAGCTGCTGAAAAGAGCGATAAAAAGTATAGAGATGCAAATATAGTGTGGAGGCGCCAAATTTTCGCTATCATATCAGCATTATAATTGAATTTATAAAACACAAGATGCGTGATCAGTAATACATTAAACCTGGTGATCTCGTTAAAGTCGTTATACATGCCGGCGTCGCATTAAACGCAGCTTTTCTTCCCTTAATCGTTTTTTATCTGGTCTCTCGGGTGTTATCTCCTTGCACAGAAGTATTTTTAAGTGATTTATTACTACTTTAGGAAATTATAAAACGGCATAACGGAAACTTTTACCAGCGGTAAATGCAAATTATGCGTGCAATATCTCGTGTCTGTCCGATGCAATTTGCAAAACGGAAAGCGGAGAGTAATTAAACCCAGAAAAAAAACCGCAGTTAAATTGGAAACTGATACGTATATATCTACGCAATATTCTCCACTTACTTTAAATGGAAATTATCCGAATCATCTTTTCTTTGCGAAAGCGTGATCATAAGAAACATTAAAAGCACGGTAATGACGAACAATAATTAGTACTGTATCGATAAATGCGCGTGAAATATTGGAATTACTTGCAAAAGAGCGCAATATCGTGCGAATGGTCGTGAATATACACTACGCGAGAAGTATCGTTTATCATGGAAGGGGATGAGATAATTGTTTGCGATATCTATATTTACAGTATTATGACTATCCGTAAGTTACATAGTAACCAGATGTTGTAAAGAGAGAGATCGCCATTCTCTCTTTCTCTCTCTCTATTGGTTCAACTATCTAAAACTTTCTTCGTCACAAAGGTCGGAGCTTTTTTCTAATCCTATCTGAGATAAACGTTATAAATCGCGAGAAGTTTACTATCTCTTCTCGATATGTTGTCAATGGAAAGATCGAATTCCGTGTTTTCAATAAAACGCAATACTCTGTGTCATGATACATTGTTATATCGGATATTTCAATAAATCTTGGTGTCGCGATTTTTTTCCGCGGCCATTGAAGGCATTGACACCACATCCTTTTTCGATTTTATTACACGGAAGATTCTCTGTTTTTACGAGAATGAAAAAAATAATAATATTCTATTGAAGTCTGGAAAAGTCAGATTTATTCTTTTATTAGACATGTATAAATGTAATATTTTTTATACATATATTGCATGATGTAAGAAATATTTATTTCTACGCGTTTTCTCTTTTTATTTTATCATTTTTTTATAATTAATAGTCTATATTAACATAGATCAGACACCGTATGATCTAATATCTAATATAATTTTTTATACTACGGTTTTTATAAGATAAACTATAAACGCGATACAATAAAATGTATGCAAATGATGTAGACGTTTTAAGGTACATTCTGTGAAAAAGACGTAAACTGACGGATGCCAATTTCCGAGATTGACGTAGCGTGTACGATTTTTGATAAATGGAGAACGTTAACGGCTATAGGCATTTCCTATCTGTCATACGGAATCTGAGCTGACGGTAGCTTTTAATAATCTGCAAAACGGAGCTTTCCTATAAGCCATTCGGAAAGAATGGCTATTGCCTTGCTATTCGCTTCTACGAACTACTTGCGATTTACCTTCATGCGTACATAAAATAATATAGACATAATATCATAAAATATTGATGCTTAAATATTTGTGTTGACGGTTAAACAATAATGAAAATAAATAATTAAAAATATAGAACTTTTATTTAGAATATATATGATAATATTAGGGAATGTTCATCGTTATAATGCAAAAACTGCAATATATATGTGTAAGCGATATGCTTACACATATCATAAAAATGCTAAGCTTTTTTTATCGATCACGGAGACTATTAACTTCAAGTTATTCAAAAAGTTGCAGCGGGCAACACGTGTTTTCATCGATCGATGATGACTTTAAAATGCGAGAGTATATGTTATGCACATCTGTATGCAACAATCTTCGAATCTTGTCGCCGGAAAATATCTGTCTCTGTTATCTAACGACAGGTCAATAAACTATCCATATTGGTTTCTCCTAAAGGAAATAAAAGTGACTCGTTGCAAACTTGGGGCGACAGATAAAGCTTCGTCATACTGTCGTATCCAGATCGGCAAGTTCTACGAAGAACATCCAGGAAAATACGAATGAAATTGTTATCTACGTATACAAGAGAGAAATCTACGGAGACATATCGGATTAACCCGCTTCAATGTTCAGCTTTTGTTCTCTTTAATAAATGACATTAGAATTTACAAAAAAAGGATAAAGAATAAAAATACGACACGAAGAATTGTTCTGAAAGTAATTAAAAAATCCACGATCATTAAAACAAACGACCGCAAAATTAATGATTCAAGTTGAGACGCGATGTTATTTTAGCGTAAAAATAATTCGCTATTATATAGAGAGAGAGCTGATTAATCACCTAGGATATTTGTACTGCTCGAGAAAAATGAGCCGCAAGAAGTTTATTCTGATAAATGGTTCTTGAACAATTTTATAAAAAGGAAATATGAGAGAGACATGAAATTGTATACAATATTATACATGTATATAAAAATCAAATCGATATATACATGGATATGTTTAAAAATCATTTCATTATTTTCATCTATTTTATTTCTATAAATCTTGGGATTGTAAATGTACTAAAGTTGATAGTATTTATCTAATCATATAAAGAATAGGACAAGTTAAATTGCTAGAATTGAGATAAATATTTTTCTATCGAATAAATATAAATTACGTTTGTTACGAGAAGAAATTCAGCCATGTACACGTCGCTCCGAAATGCAAAATTAATGGCTCGTGCGGAGCGTCCTATAAATTTTCTTCGACATACGTCGTGTCTCGACGATCTCACTAAAAAGTGCAGTCCTCCGAAACGCTCGCGACACAGTTTTGCTGCTGTGTATCGTCGAGGATGTAAGTTTCTCTCGTTCCGCCTAGTAAGCGATATCTAAAACGCCCGACCCGGATTTGCCTCAACGAGAATATGAAACGACACAGTCGTCACGATTTACGTTTTGAAGGAATCTCGCCTGCGCAAAAGAGAAAAACAGAGAGAGAGAGAGAGAGAGAGAGAGAGAGAGAGAGAGAGAGAGAGAGAGAGAGAGAGACGAAATAGCGAGATACGTGCAATGAGCGCAGTAAATTCTGTATCGGTAAAGAGGTCTTTGAAAGCCCGATAATAAATTGTCTATAACGGCCGATGCGACGTCACGTTGCAGGTGACATCGACCCACATGTTACCAGCAAATCGATTTTTCGAAAGCACTGCCCTGTCAAATTGCGCGAGTGACGCAACAGTGCATTTAACTCTCCTCCCCGTAGATGATCGATGAACGTATTCGGACATATCTCGTAAATGCACGGCCGAAATCGCGGCGCTGAAAATCCGCGAGGCTTCCCGATCGGCTCATCGCAACTGTACGGAATAAAAAAAAAGCAGATTATTTCGTCGCAAAGTGACATTAATTAAAATGCGCTTCAACGTTACGATCATCTGCGACGCTGACATTCGCGCGGATTTTATTCTAGAAATTCAAATGTACGTATATTTATTGATAATGTGCGTCGTAATAATAATGCAGCAAAAGTGTGATAATGTGACTCTTAGTGAAACATGCACATATATACATACATTTATTTTCTCTTGATCTGTTTATCCATACTTATCCATACTTAACTTTATTTCACTTGAGACAAAGTAAAGTGACATGAGATTAATCGATAAATATTTTATCGCGAAATATAGAAGAATTTTTTATATAAATTATTTTGAAGTTGATTAATTACAATGCATAAATATTAACATATTTGATATTTTGACAGAAAAAATAATTTTTCATAAATTTTAATAAATCTCGTAATAAAGACTTAAGCCGGGCAGATAATGGCATATGCCGCTTGTATTGACGTTATTATTTTTCAAGACGCGATCGCGAGAAGTACTAAGTAAAAACAATTATTATCTATAAACCATAATTATCAATTATCATTTTTAAATTTATAAAATTAATTTTATTTTAAATATTTGTTTATTGTTGTACGTGTCGAATATAAAATTCAATGTGTAAAATAACAATTTTTTGTAAGATTAATTATTTTGGGTGCTGCTATATATTTTTGGATCTTATATGTTACAGAGATCAACGTAGTTTCAATGTCATCAACTTCGCTGTTGCGCATCGATCGGTGAGTGACAAATTTTTATTTTATGGTAAAAAACGCCAAGTGCACACATACATACTTACATAGACATATAAAAGTAACAATCTTTTATTTTTTAAAACTTGTATTTGTTACATACAAGTTTTAAATATATACTTGGCGTGTTCTTTATCCTTTTTTAGAAAGGATTTTTATTTTCTATGATATATATGTATTTTGTATCTATACATGTATATATGCATCTATATTATTTGCGATAAACAATGACAATATATAATAATTTAATTATTTTTATAAAAATATATATTAACGTATTGTAATATATATAATCTATCTTATTTATCAGTATTATAAATTTATTTTGTTATTAACGAGATATTATTGTTATTAACGAGATATCGCTTTTCGCATTATTTGGCATATAACGGGTAAATTTATACGTTTTTGTGATATATTTTTACACATTACGGAGTTTGATTATATGAAATCACGTAATGTCTCAATTAACAAATTCAATATATCGATTTTATACTTATGCAATTATTGAAAAAATATAGCTCATGAAATTATCGTAATTAACAGAAATTCTAAATCTGTCAATTGTATATATGTATGACGGAAAACCGATATATATTATATATGTAACACATGCGTATCCGACGTGTACATAAATACATACATACGTTGTAGATATATGTACAATTATTTTTTTCTAAACATATAACACAATTTCATTCAAATCCAAAAATTGAGCATTGCGATGTGTTGTTGTCTTCAGCCGCTTTTTTTATAAATCCAGATTAGCCTTTATTAGTTTCCAAAGACGGATTTATCCTTCTCAAACGGCGACAAGGGCCGCCTGCTGACACGCGGTGTTATATCACTTCCGTCGCGACGTCGCCCTCGAAAAAAGAGGAGAAAAAAAAGGCGACGCGTTAAACTCACTCTCCTCCTTAATCTTACGCGCATCTGTCGGCCGACGGTTTTCTTGGCGAAAGCAATCGGAAACGTGTCATTAAAATGACATGACCCGCACTCGAAGACATTGTCGGGAGAAGAGAGGTATTCTCTCAAGAGATGAGCAGACTGAGAACAAGACTTTTAAGTCCTACGGGAAAGATACAAGGGAGGGAGCGAACAGTGTAACAACTTGAGGGAAAGTTATTTCGCCTGCTCCGGGGAACCTCTAATGAACTTCGAACTTTAATGATGGAGGCTGCTAAATCCCCGCCTCTTCCGATACGGACGCGATCGGCCGTGTCTGAGTGCGAACGTGAAAATTGACGTTTTAATGCCGTCTGTAATTCAGAATACTTTTTTAGAAAGTTAAAGGATTTAAATTATTTATATATTTATTTTTAATAATTTTGAATCTTTTTAATAATTTTGAAATTCATCTTTTGAAGATATTTATGCTTAATATTTTTCAAATACATATTACGAAAATGATTATTTATGAATTAATATACAAATGTGGTAAATGTATGTGTAAAAAAAATCACAATCTGACTAAAATAATTTTGAACAATTGAGTGATTTAGGTTCTTTTTCTAATAAGATTGGAGATTTTATAATGTAACGTTATGGTAACATCCACAATTTTACATTATAATATATTTGAAGATAAACATTAAAAAATATATAATATATTTATAATGGATTACTCGCACTTGTATCGTTTTCGATAACATTTTAGAAAACACGAATGAAATTAGATTATTGACAGTGTAACGTTAACAACGTTAGTATCGGTGACGTCAAAACAAACGCCACGACCATGACCGGATTACATCGCTAGAATCCATTTAGACGAGTCCCATTTCACAATACATCATAACGTGGCTTTACACGTACGCACTCGTGATTCACTCCTCAAAGTTGACAAAAAACCGCGTTAAATCCCTTTAGTGGGGGAAAAAAAAAAAACACGTCCAATTGTCGCGCCGCGGTTGCGCGCGAACGGCGTGATTAGTTTTATCAATTAACGATAACCCGGCGCGCCGTCTCGACGCGCTTTTTCCGCGGATTTTACAAGCCGCCATCCATAACGAAATACACGCTGTCCGTTCGACTGCGATGACAATGGCGCGATCGCAAGCGGGAAAATTATTGCTCGTAATTCGTCGTCGCGTCGTGCGTCGCGTCAGATCTTTCTTCTACGCTAATTAAAATTGCTCGTGACCGGCAGCACGTTCTCGCCGCTCATGCTTTTACTGTCGGGGATTATTATATCCTAGTTTCTCGAGCTAGAGTTCCGTGAGTGTATTACAAATTATACACGTTGTCTGGAAAATATTTGATTAGACTTGTACAGTGGTTTTAGAATATTTTATGAAAAAGACAGGTACAACGAAAACTTGCAGAGAATTACATTACAAGTAGTAGTTTTCATATTTTGCAACGTGATTATGATTTTTCATCGCATTTTAAATATTATTTATATTTCTTATATAAATAATATAATATATTATTTATATAAAACTATATATATATATAAAATAATATAATATGTTATATATATAAATAATGTAAATAAGAATATTAATATTTGTTGTATAAATATCTGTTTATTTAATCAAAATTTCATAATTTTTCGCAAGTATAAGTTTACATAAGAATATATGTATTATTTCTCTCGGTAGATATTTTTCATTTCCTCCGTGTGTCTAATTAATAAAATATTTTATATTAAAATTTATTTTTATTTGTGAGAAAACGATGCGCGTTGATATAAACTTGATTTAATTTTGATACGTCCCATTTGCGCTTGTCTCAGGCGTGAGAATCAAACAATACCTACACGTCCATCGGGAATGCATCGGCAGAAAACGATGGAAAACTGATCGATGCAATATGAAACGACGGCAAAGTTTTACGCGACGTTTTAAAGATTTTCACGCCCCGCGATGCGATGGAGTTACTGAAAATCTAACTGCGAATTCGCACGGGTCGTGACACCGGAAGAGCACGTTAAGGTATATATCCGGCATATCTGGGTGACATTCGCGTGTTGGCGTCGTGCGCTCTCTGCCTCGCTCTTCTACCTTTGCTACTTTTATTGGCGGAAGTGTTGGACGCGCAAGCTCCATCCTCTTATGATTCAAATCGTAAAATACGGACGACAATCTTGAATATACACACACATACATATAAATGCCACACAATACGAGCGATATATTCTCTCGCTGTTCACGGCCACATCTGCAATCCCGATCGCGAATATCTATCCGTAATATAGGTGCGTTAATATTCTAACAAATGGATTAAAATACGTAGATTTTTGCTTAACGTAATGGTACTTATGCGTTACAATATTATATTCTATCTTTCTCGGAATAAAATCAATTTTATACTGCAGGCAGAATTATGACTGGTTGATAGAAATTCTTTAATATAATAAATATTCTTAAAATTTTTATTATGAATACGCAATGTCGCGTAAAAATTAAATTATAATTTCAAATTTAACGTGAAATTTATAATACAATTATTTTTAGTTATGTATGTTTCGCAATATAAAATTATTGGTATTCTTTAAAAATTTAGGACATGCTTTTTGAAACAGATAAATTAATAACAAGTTATTTCATAAAAATAATATTATTTGATATTATACATTTTCTCTTTTTGAGACAAGAAATCTCTGAAAAGTTGGAAAATATTTTTAAATCTTCACAGAGAGAGATAAAACGTGGATTTATTAATACATTCTTTAATCATTTTGCGTAGTTTGTTCTTTTTAAATTAATTCGCACTAAAGATGTTTGCCGCATCGTTAGTATTAAATATAACGCTTTTCTGCTGGATTCTCATTTATTTCAATAATGAAATGTACGCAATACGGTCGCTTATTAAAATACGGCGTGAGAGATTTGCATAAAAACTGATATCTACGCGAAACGTACGCCTCATAATTATCAGTTAAATATTCCTCCGAATTATAAATAACAATCCGAAACATATGCATTGATTAATAACGAAGAATCGTGAAGCAATGGAGACGACGGCGGCTCATTCCTGTGAAGTTACGGTAAGCTTGATAAAGTCTCATCGTGTTTTCTATCGGTGTACTATCCGGAAGAGGATGGAGCTCTTTCCAAGATTAAAAATCTCATAGTGCTCGAAGAGCCATGGTATATACTTTACATCGCTTTACACGAAATAGAAGACGTAGCACGGGCGGCGACTTTCAAGCACACTAGAGAAAACAACATCTTGCCCGTCTCATCTTGCTACTCTCTCTTTCTCTCTGTTCTCCATGGTTATATTCAATTGAATCAAATCGGTATGTTGTCGCACAGATCGTTCGAGTGTGTGAGCCGAGGGTTCCGAGGATCCCCAAGTTAGAATGTACAAGTGGATGAAACGAGACAGGTGAAGTGTCTTTTCCGTTTAGGAAAACCGGATTTGTGTGCGAGCTGAAAGAATGATATTATTCAATTTGCAGAGCAATGCAATAAATTCGCTCTTTACCGCACGTATAAAAATAATTAATTCCTGAGTGTCACGTGGACGTTCCTCTTAAGAGATTTATTGTCAGGGATGAAAGTCGAAGAGCATAATAATGTAGGGCACGAGAATATTATTTATGGAGGGTTGTTATGTGCCAAGAACACGAGCACGCAAACGTAATGTAGCGGAATATAGAAAAACAAGTAAATTTTCAACGTTATCAAGTAATATTAATTTGAAATCGTCTCTCTCTCTCTCTCTCTCTCGAAGCTTTTGTGTAAATTCTTTTAAATATAACAGTAGTACCCGAGAAAATTAAAAAACTAGTAGAAAAAAGCAAATTTAAATTAAACGGCGGTATTTCGCGTTTTGTTCGTACGGGAAATTCGAAAATTATCTTGTCAAGAAATAGAAATAAGATCAGGATACGAAAGATTCAATTTGCAGCCGGAACGCCTCACTTTGTTCAATCCCCCGGATCCGGCGAATGATCGAAGCGGATGGAAAAAGACCTCGGCTCTTCCCGTTAATTAAGTTACGAGATGCGCTTCTGGCCAATCTGGCTCGTCCCTTTCTCTTCACCGCCCGAAACCGGAAACGAGCTGGCGCGGATTATTTCCGCGAGATGAAATGTAGGGCGAAACGTTGATAATTAACGCGCGGAGTTGAGTACGCGATGGAACCATCGTCGAAATACATATCGATCAGATGGCGAGTATTAACCTCTTGGGATAAGAATGACATAGCAGCGATGACTTGCCGGTGCACAAGATAACGACGTGATCTTCGATTTTGTATTTTTAACGATGGTCAAAACGCGCTCTCGTCATCGACTCTCGTAGAAAGAAAATTAATGAACGACCGTTATGAGAGATTACGGATAAATATCTCTATTTATCCCGTCTAGAGTATCTACATCGCGAGATGCTCCTGTAATTTTAAATCTTTCAGTTTGGTCTGTAAATGCCATGCGACGTTCCCATGAGCGCAAATTCAATCGTCACGTGCGACGGAGATCGTCGCGGTAAAATTTCCGGAAAAATTCTGGAACTCCTCCGTTCGACCTCGTTCCCTCGTGAAAACCGACCGCCTCTATAAATGCAATAAGCCGTCGCGTCCGAATTATTTCACGCCTTATGCAAGAGAGACGTAGTGATTTAAGATCGAAAAAAAGATGCGGCTAAAAATAGCGTAACGCATCGTAGCAACGAAGGTCGAATGCGATGAAATCTTTACCATTTTATCCGCGACGCTTTAACGAACGGCAATCAAGTTTGCAAGATAACGGGTAAATATAAAATTGTTTAACTCGATTGAATAATTTCTTTTATGCGCGAAAAATAGCTCTTTTTTTTTTTTTTATTTAAAGGGCCAGATCTCTGTGAATTTTGTCTACAATGTATAAGACCGATGTAATTTGCAAAACGACTTTCCGAGTTGTTTGAAGAAATTGGCGCAATTATATCGCTCTCTCGAGAATCGGACCGATTAAAATGCAAATTAGTCGCACCGCGCGATTCGCGAATTGCTCGATTTCTCTCTTTAAAGGGAACACTTAGGATCGATCGACTCGACCGGCTTGTAAAAGGCTTGTGAATGGGCTAATCGTTAGTACAATACTTCTGGTTACTCCTTCGTAACTGCGGACTTCCCGAATATACGATGTATATTCAACAAGTTCCGCATTTCCCGCTGCAACAACAGCAGCAAGCGTCGGTGTAGCGTCAGCTACGGAGTTATAGCGTTACCTGGATTAGTGTGAGATTTATGCCCAGTCAGATTAATACCAAAAGCTGCCCGGAACGGATAAGCTTTGCACCTCTACGTCACGGGAGAGATACTTCAACCGAGATACATTTGTACCGCGTCGCATGCGGAAAAACTGAATTTCAAAGCGTGAGGAAGATTTAGGAAGTTTATTTTTCGCGTCCTCGAAAATTTGCTGCGCGCATTTCACGTATCGCGCGTCAAAAATGTTTTTGACGTTGGCATCGTTGAAGCGTCAATCATTTATTACAGATTATAACAGTGTTATTCGCGCGCGTATTTTATGTAAAAACGTGTTCCATTATCTTTTTATACAACAATATATACTAGTATATTTACATACATACACACATATGTGTGATGTGTGCAATGAAAGAAATATATTAAACTTAGTGAATTGCATTTACATATATATTTCAGGTATTAGGAAAGGCATTATTTTTTATTTTATATGCAAATATTCTAAATTATTTAATATATTCAAATGTAGTGTAAAAAAGAAAATTACTCTTACGAATACAAAGTTAATAAGGGACGGTGCTGAAATATGTGGACACAGGGTAAACCTTTAGATTTAATGAGATCGCGCGCGCTCGGTTATTGGCTTATCTGCTCAATCCTGTTATCATTTATTAACTGCATGCAGAGTTCCCCGGTGTAGCAACGTGGCGGGATCGACAGAAAGTCAAATATGATTTAATATAAATGATTCGATCGTTAATCCATTTATGTTAGGTGTACGATATATCGGCTCTCATATCCAGTTTTGCGCGAGAATCGCACGCTGCTTTCGCAAAGATACATACGCGATCCTTATGCATAAACGAGCAGCTGTGAGAGAAATACAATATTGGCATTAGAAGATACTGTTTGTTTCTACGGTGTTGGAATATCGAACTTGGGAAAAGTTGAGATATCGCGTATACGATCGCGGTTAGTTCCGATCGAACTTAACACACCGCACGGTTTAACTTAACGCGGTCACGATCGCGTAACTTTCCATTCGTAATCGAGAACGGAACACAAGCGGAAGATATTTGCGTGTGACGCATCGTCGAATGATCCCAAAATTATATTCGCGCGGCAATTATACGGCACTTTATTGTTTGCCAAAGTGAATTGAGCGAGGCTATTTGTGTAAGCCAGATTTAAGCTCGATCGCTGTTCACACGATGACAGAATTTATTTCGCGTCGCGATTAATAAGAATTCTGCATGGAAATATTAAAATGACAACGTATGTATGTATTAAATGTACCAACAACGATGTAATAATATATAATAAAACCGAAAATTTGAAAATCACGGGAAATTATTAGGTCCGTAATTATGTGTCAAATCATATCACGTCTCTATCAAAGATATCTATATCGTTTGGGATCTCGCGCACCTGCGATATTATCGAGCGTTTACTTTTGCGGGAAAATATAGGATAAACGAAATTTAAACTCTGCGCGCTGAACAAGTCACACGGGACGATTGACATTTGATCAGTTTTCCTTCCGCGTCGTTAATAAAATCCGTCATCTCCCGTTGGTGCAACATTCACCGCGGCACCGGCACCGTTATCACTGGCACAATGACGGACAGCAGCGCGTTGTAAACAACAATTACCAATCCCGTTTGCCCTCCTATCCGCGGCACGGACATTCAAATAATATTAAACCCATAATTACACAACTGTCATTACAGTATGGGGTTTCGAAAGTATAGTATAGTTGGTCGGCGGTTATATTGGCAACAATCGAATCAAATCCGCCATTAAATCGCAAACGTGATTGGAAATGTTATTGTGCGGTCGCGCATTCCGCGTGAAATTATATGAGATTTATAATATTACACGACGATTAACGCTAACGCTTGTCTCAAAATAATATACTATTTTCATCACTATACGGGATAAAATTGAGAATGTAAAATATAAACATGTGATTTTACGATTATTTTGAGAAAATTTTACGAGCTTGTATCGGCTCATATAATTTATGCGCGCAGCGAACATTTTTAGCTGTTTTTATATAATATCAATTCTGTCGGGCTGTATATTTTAAGGTTTATTAGAGAAACATGTTTATCTCTCGTACTCTCTCATCTTCTCCTGTATTACAAGTTTTACGAAACGAGAAGGTGGGGAACCTACCTGATGATCCACGGCGCAACTTATTTCACTGTGTGTGCTGGAAATTTATCACAAGACTGTCTACGACGTTAACGGCACTGGGATATAACGACCAGATGATGGGTTTGCCGTAAAGACGACGACGTGCCCGATGTTTTTGCGACGATGATTTTCAGCGGGTTCTCCCGTGCCTTGGTGAGTCTCGCCGGGCGTAGCAAATGATTAAACCGTTTAATCATTACTACGAAAGAGGAAGGGCCGCGTGCGTGCGTGCTGTTGGATTTATAAAGATTTGTATCGTTTAGCCAATATGATTTGAACGGACGTGCATAATCGGCAAGAGACAGATATATGGATAGATAGATATAAATAGATAGGTAGAGAGCGAGAGAAAGAGAGGTAAGAGAGCGAGAGAGAGAGAGAGAGAGAGGAGGGAAGAGAGATACCTGCCGGAAATTGCATTAGCGGCCATTTATTTCTAACGAATACCCAATTACGTCGGTCGATAATGCACAACCGCACTCGCCAGTTGACGTAATTTCAGTTAAGCGCCGCTGCGAGAGAAAAGGGCGGGTCCAGGAAATCTTTAATCTCCGCGGTCGGCTTTCCAATTAGTCGCCGTTCCTCTTTCCTTTCCCCCTGTCGTTCGTTTCTTTCGATATCGGAACGAGAGAGAGAGAGAAAGAGAGAAAATGAAGAAAAAAAAGAGAGATAGAGGAAAAATACAACGTTGACGATTCACGGATCTTCGAAAATCGCTAAGCCGGCAATTTCTAATAGAGTTCTATACGCGTTTTTAAATCCGTCCGCTTTAATAGATTTGAAAGAGCATCGTGTTAGAGAGACAGTTGTGATAAGAAGAGCGTAAGCCTCTTTTATCGATGACGGGCACAAACGAAGAAAGACGATCCGTGTTAATGACCCTTCCGGAAATTGCCGACATCGTGCGGAGCATCGAAGGAAAATTAAACGGTCGGCGGGTCGGCCTGCTGTTTTTCGAGACAGAACAAACAAAGCGCGTGAGGGAGCCGCTTCTTGGATGATCATCTTTACGAAAGGGAACCAGTTTCCAACGTCATTGTATAACGAGGCCTCAAAAGCTGCTTGACAAGCAATAAAGGTAGCTTTACAAGAGTTAGAAACCGAGAAAATGTTCAAGAGACATGCCTAAAAGAGGGAACAGCGAACAATTAATTAAAAGGGGAGACATAAAGGATCTGGTTATTAAATTAGAATAATGTTTAGAAAATTTTTATATATACGTAAGAGGACAAGAGTAAAGGAAAAAAAGGACAAATTGTATCTTTATGACCGTCGATCGCTTTATAATTATTTATCTCAAATCAAAATGTAGAGAAAGAAAAATATCTGATAATTTTTATCTTACATTTTCTGCTTGATATCGGAATTTATAAAAATCCCGAATAAAAAGAGATCGTATTAGCTGATCCTGTATTTTTAACTTCGTAAAGTACGTTTCGATACTTTTCAAAGAATCGATTGCAAAATTTTTAAGTATCTGCAGCGAGAACTTGGTGGAACAATCCCCGTTCCCAGGATTCTGGAGGATATATACGCGTTAGATTCTCTCACTCGAAGAGGTTCGTAATTCCTGAGTTCTCATAGCTTTTCGGAATGTCCGCCGCGGTTGGAAAAACGTCACAAATCAGCGGCAGGTTCTCAGCAAGAAGAATGCGAATTAAATCTACCCGAAGGAGCACGTAATTCTTACATCTCTTTATTTTTTGGAAATTAAAGGACTATTCTCGAATAGATAGTCAAAAAATTTTCGTGATAAGAAATTATAAAGCATCCTTACATCTATAGAAATAAAAGCGAGTACATCAATAATTTTAATTTTTGTAAATTATAAAAACTTCTACACTGAAAAAAAAAATTGTTAATTTGACTAAATCCGTTCAACTAATTATCATTTTTTTAATTGAAATATTTATATATCAGTGTATAACATCCACAAATATAGAAATTCTGCAAATAATAATGAGAACAAAATACAATTTTTTGAAATATTAGAACTGATTAAATAAAAAGTTTATATGTAATATCGATCAATAAATGCTGAAAAAGAATAAAAATCTGAACGCGGTTAATTTTTTATAAATTACATTACGCGCTAGAATCGTAGTGACAAAATGAGGAGATGGTTTAATAAAAGCGATTTGCTAATTACATGCTTAAATAAGGTTTTGTAATATTAAGTCGTATTAATAATAAAACAGTAATTACATATTTTTTTGTCTATGTGGGAGGAAGGGAGATAATAATAACGAGAAAATCACGAAATAATGAAAAGTACGAACTTAGGCTGACTTAACTTAATCTTTAACTACTCAATTTTTTTTCATAGTTTTTTCCGGAGCGGGCGGTGAAAGGAAATTCACGGCAGAGCCGTAAACGTTTTGAACGATAGAAAAATTATAGTTTTATCTGATGAAAGGAGTGACTTTTTGAGATTTTATTGTTCCCCGAAATCCACTCGCAATAATTGACGTTACAAATCTGCGACGGGACGGCGAAGAAATACGGGTGTTACAGCGTAAGCAATTCGTAACTGTTTAACTCGCGCAATTTGCCGGGACGCAAGAAGCGGCCAACAAAAGTTTGCAGTATTGCAAAGTTAGGAGTGAGATATACTCAAAGCGACGCCCGAATACTTATTTTTCTTAATTTCATGGCATAGTTGCATTAAAAAGGAAGAATTCATTTATTACTGGCGGAATCTCGAGAGTGGAAGCGTAACTTCAATCCATAGAACAATCGAAACTCGATGGGAAGAAAGTCTTATTTAGTTCTCATTTACTGAAAACGGAGAAAATAGGAATCTCAAATAATCTAAATTCTCGTGAAAAATATTTACAGCAAAATTTGACGTATAAGCTCTCATTATACGTCTATATTTGATGCGTTCAAAATCAAACAATTAACATTGAAAATTTGACAGGAAAAAGAAAGTATCAATTAAATCCCGTCCCTACTGATCCGTAACTACTTGATCTTTTCACTTTATCAAACTTCATCAAGAAATCTGCGTCTGTTCGACGGCAGAATTTTAAGCAGCGGGAAACGGCTGTCACGGTCGGACCAAAGCTATCCGTAACTACTTAATCCTCGCGACGAGGTTTCGTACCTCACGTTCCGCCGAGGAACGCGCGGTTTGTTGACGGTTGAATGAGTCGAAAAGTGCAGATGTCCACTTCAAGTAACACGATAATTGGTTAATACCTGCCACTTCTCGTAGTCGAGAAGACCGGCGAAACCGCAAAGGAGCTTCCGTCCTGTTTACTCGGTCAATTTATCACAACCCGCCCCTAAAATTGAGTGTTAATCTTGAGAGTGTAGGATGCGCCCGCCTTTGCACAAGGTTCCGTCTTTTTAATAAATAAAGCCCTTCATGAGCACGAACTTTTAGCCCTCTGGGACTTGTAGAGGACAACTGAGAAAAATTCAATTTGCCATCCCGCCGCGCCTTGTCCTGCAAATCGAATTCTTTCTGTGTTAGAAAGAGAGAGAGAAAGAGAACTCAGGACGAGACGCAAGTGCTAAAATACAAGCAGAATTGAAATTGCCACGAAATGATAATCTTTATCGAGGTGGTATTTCGTCATAGATCGTTATAATATTAGTCAGACTTAACGAAAATTTAAATAATTCTTCCTGTCTATCTAAAGTTTCATCTCTAAAAGACGACGGCGAATCAAACTATGATTAATTTTAATTAACGTTTATGAGTACATGAGACGCTTTCTCTCTCTCTCTCTCTTTCATTCAACTAAATCTCCTTATCGTGAAGCACTCTCATTCTTCGATCACGCATCGATAATCGTGATCGAGCTTGATTGTGAAAATTATCCGGAGCGAAGGGAGAACTTTATTTCCGCGATATAATCTCGATCCGCGGATGATATCCTGTAGTCGATTCGATCTCTCGCGAGGAAAGATCGAGATTTTGAGACCCGAGAGAACGTTTCCAAACTTTTCAATTTGTCCGATATCCGCCGGCGATTGAGCTTGCTCAAAGGTCGAGGGAGGTCGAAATCAGGCGAGAATTGGCGTGAGAAAGCGGGATAATCGCGGCGGCAAATATCGGGGGTTGGTCGCGACGACTGTGTTTGTTCTGTAGCCGTCCTAAGCCGCAAATAACGAGGAAGGTCGGTCGAGAATAGGACGGGACCGGGATCTCCCGTATATCCTTCAAGCGATATTTCTGCTCTATCCTTTATCTTTTCCACCTCTCTTCTCCATCCACCTCCTCACTTTTGAGTAACGAACGCGCCGTCGACGGCCGTTCGTTTTTATCGCCGTCCCGGACGGGGGAGGCGGAGAACGCGACGAATAAAAAAGGGGATCTCCAAAAGCGAGCATGGCAATCTGCCATCGATGGCCGGCTGGAAGATCTGAAATTGCAATCCGCGCTCACTGCACGTTCGTTTGCCCGGGAGCAACAAGTTATACACCATAACCAGCAGCGCACAAAAAGAACGACAAAAGGTGGACGGATGACCATCTTTTTCGAGAGCTAACAAAGCGCGGCTCGTCGATTAACGCTGAGCGTGGTTTCAATCGATCTCTTTTCGATTCGATCTTTCTGTAAATCACACACACCGATTGTAAAACAGAGTATATATCATTTGGAGTGGCTGTAAAACGGAAATACCCCTACACGGAAATAATCCTCGTATCGCTCATCTCTCTCATAATGTAAATGGAGAACAGAGTTGGAGGGCTGGTATTGTATCAATCACGATAGGTCGAGCGAACCTGGGTCCGGTGATTGGCTATCTCTTTGTAGATTATAGTTCTATCTATGATATGAACATGGTGAGAGATGAGATTAACTTAACCGATGTCAGAGCCCTAAGCGACGTTGTTACTACAACCGACCCTCAGTCAATCACAGCTTACGTTAATCGACATTGGTGAAACTAGCTTGTAGGAAATTTAGCCATGGGATCTACTCACATCTTAGTTTTGAAAGTTTCGTATACGTAATTGATTAGCAAAATAAGTTGTAATTTTAATTTTACGATATTTTACAAAATTATGTATGCAAAATATTATCAACTTACGACACTCACTTTTTCTAGATTAAATATATAAATTTTTAAAAACAGATATAGATCTCCGCGCGATAGATATAAATCGCAGAGGCAAGGTTAAATGCGAGGGATGGGAGGAGGAAAAGTGAAACTTTGAAGTCGCTTGGTCCTCGCATTATTGCGATCGCGATCAATGACGCGCGTCCTGACGCACGCACGATGCCGAGGGAAAGACGCATCTCGCGAGAATTCTTTCGCGGGGAAAGCGGAGAAGAGCGCGAAAAGCCGGGAGATCTACCGATATATTCGTCGATCAAGAACGCGATGAAGGAAAAGTTGCGTTATCGCGCGTGCAAGTTTCCAATTATCGAGCGCGTTAATCGAATCTACGCGAAATCCGCGCCGTGTGGATCACGATTTTCGCTCGTTCGTCTGTGTTACCGATGTGCCACCGTGGCGACGGCGAAGAGGGCGATCCGGTGGTCCGGAGTACCGTGCCAGTACTGGTACTGTAGAGTTTGTTATCGAGTAGCGCGGCGTCGCGCGCGCGCGAGTGAGAGTGCGAGAGATAGAGGGTGAGGGTGAGAAAGAGAGAGAGAGAGAGAGAGAGGCGAGAGAGCCGGGGTGGTGGCAGCTTCGCTTGGCTGACAAGTAGATAGAAGCGGTATCGCGCAAGCGCCAATTCAACCCTCTCCGTTCACGTCCCCTTTACGTCGAAGTATCCTGCCCTCCCTCCCTCCCTCTCTCCCTAACCCTCTGTACTACGCTCGCACGTCGCCCGAACTCTCCAACCCTCATCCGTCCTCACCCCCGTTTGGCTTTCTCTATATCTCCTCACCTCCCGATACCCTCAGGCGAGCGCGGCCCTTCGACTTTTCCTCGCTTTTCCATCTTCTTCTGATCGCGCGAACGTTCTCGGAGATTCGATTTGCCATCCTCGCGCGCGCGCGAGAAATCACTGATCTCCGACGACCAAGCACGTCGACGACGACGTGACGACAACGACGGCTATACGACTCGATTTTCGTACCGCCGCGGCATTTCTCGCCGATGACGTTCTCGCAATGTGCTTTAAATAATGAGCGTGTTTCCAAGAGGGCTTTCCTGTATGAGAGCAGTTTATGAGAGCGATCTTGATTGTTTGCGATTAACCCTTGATGCGATTTCGTCATTCCGCCACTTTTCTCCATTGGTTTACTTAACGGTGAAAAAAGATTCGTACGTGTGCGTGACGATCTTTTCCACAGGGGCTTGAAGGAAATAACTTGATGTATATAGAAAGAAAAATACATAATAAATAAAGAGCTGAAGAGATAGATGAGAGATGTGTCATAAAGAACATGCGAAAATAAATATTAATTCGTATAATAATTCGCGCGCGATATGTGAATAATATAGAGTATTAAATAATATCCACAGAATTGAACGAAATATTTAATCTATCGCGAACGAGAGAATCATTCTTACAATTTATTAATTAACAAATATTAATATAGATTTCACGTTTCTACGATACTTTACATAATTACAAATGTACAGAATGTAGTCTTATATTAAGAAATAGAGGTATTTCATCTATTTGCGAGTGCAATTACTCGCTTATCGTTGACTCCGAGCTAGCATTGTTTTTATGTTGATTTCTACTGCGATACTCGAGTAATTACGACGACGATTCGTAGCGTCGCTTACTCTCCGTAAAAAAAAAATCCCTGGTGTCCTTATCTGCTTCTGAAGAATTCCCTTTAATGCACGTTGTACGAAAAATTACGCGAAATACGGTGGACAAGAGGTTTTTTTTTTTTTTTTTTTTTTTTTTTTAGCAAAAAAAAAAATAGGAAAAAAAAGTTATCAAAAATTAATAAACTTTCAGAAATATTATATATTTTAATTCACATGCTCATTTTTATTTTCCGACGTTTATAATATTCGATTGTAGATTTTAAAGGAATCTGTGACCTAAAAAAGACTGAAAGAGAAAGACAGACAGAGACAGAGAGGGGGAGGGAGGGAGGGGGGGGGGGGGGAAGGAGAGAATTACTGCTTTAAACGCAACTACTTGCTTTTGCACTGCTCAGAACGTGCATGTATTTTCCGCGCGACGCATCATTTTTTTTTTTTTTTTTTAGGCAAGAAGATAATAGGCAAGTAAAGCGTATAATGAAGCAACAACGTTAACTTTTCTCGCAGCTTCTTAATTTTCTCTTTAACGGAAAAAACGACAGCGGTGTAATAACAAGCAACCTATATTATTACGCTGAAAAACGTGGGATCACGCAATCAGAGATTTATGTAGAATTAATTTGCGCTTCAAGAGCGCTACATCGTTATATATGTAAATTCTCCATTTGCAAAAATATTCGCGTAAAAGTTATTAACGTTAAAATATTTAAAAAACGCCTATTTCTTGTTTTTTTTTTTTTTTTTTTTTTTTAAAAAATAAAAATCTGGTGTTTACATCTTCTAATTAATACATAAAAATGCGTAAACGAATTCAAATGAAAACATGTTCTAAAAAAGTTGCAGTACGCGTATGTGCCTTTTTTTCTTCGCTAGATTTATTGACGTTTAAAGCAGGTCTTCCCGAAAACAACTCTTCCTGTGTATTTGTTGTTCCAAAAACTAACAGAGGCTATTTTGCTTTCCAAAAGCTCTCTTTGAACTACCGAGTTCTTAGAATTCCGCGTTTTAGTACCTTTTTACTACCTTTCTATCCTCGTAGGCGATTCTGCCCTTTAAGTGTATATAGAAATAACAGTGGATAGACAATGTACGCACGTGTGTGCAGGGGTTCGCAATCCATTTTTTTTTTAATATTATAGAGATTGTGTTACGCCTACCCATTTTTTTCAACGGAAATTCGATACGGTAATAGAATCGGCTGTATACGAAAGATTTACATAATTTTCTTCCCTCTTCTATCAATCAAACGTTTCTTTTTTCGTTTATTTCTTTTCTCGAAATTGAAACATTTAATTTGTGTGGATCAACGCCTTGTCTTATAATATCGCTTGTACACGAGTAGATTTATATCAGGAAAACGTTTCGAAAAAAGAAAAGAGAGAGAGAGAGAGAGAGAGAGAGAGAGAAAAGAAAAATGTCCATCATCGAAGCTTTATTACTTTTATATGGCACAAATCGCGCGCGCTTTTCCAGTTTATCGCGGATTAAATAACGGTTGAATTCAAAATTCTCTGAATGGGGGTAAAGTACAGTAGGATAGAAAATGAATGGGTGAACGAGAACGGAATTATTTACGAACAAAGTCACGATCCCGACTCGTCTTTTATCGGGGGTACGCCGATTGCGGGCGCTAACGGCGTATTTTTCAAGTGCGCTCGAGTCGCATCACGATAGCGAGCTTTCGAGACTTCAAGAGAACGAGAGAAAGAGAGAGAGAGAGGGAGAGTAATTTCATTGAGTTCGGTTGTGCCGATTTGATATCGGCGCGCGCGCGAGCGACGTATTATCGATACCACTCCACCGGCTCGTTCGAAATTCTCCCTGTTTAAACGCGGCTCTGAGCATTGGCCTGTGTGCCGGCGTCGGAACGTCAGCCCGGGATCCCTCGGTCGGTCGACGCCGCCGGTGTGCGATCGGTCGAACGGGTATCGATAGGATCGCGAGGGTGGTTGAGCTAGACGGGGGTAAGAGAGTAGAGGAAATTCAACGAGAGATCGTTGTTGGTGGCTCTTACCGTTCGCATCCCCCTCTTTCCGCCCCGTTGAACCGCGCTACGCGCGTTGGTCGTCGTCTCTTCCGCTTTTTCCGGCGACCAACGTCGCGCTTTTACCACAAGAGCTCTTAGAGAATTAACATCTCGGGACACGTTACAATAACCGTATTACGTATTCCTGTTATCTGTAATTGTCGTTTTCTCATTGTCGACAGCGCGCCAGGCGGTGAGACGACGTCTCGACGTCGTCTTTTCGCAGCTTCGATTTAACAAGGATATGGGCGAGGATAAGTGACCCGCTAATTTCCCGGGGAGAGAAAGATAGATAGATAGATAGATAGAGAGAGGGAGATTCGGGAACAGCTGAGATTCGAAGTGCAAGAAACGTTAAGCGAAAAACGAGGATATTGTCGGCGCTCCTGAGAGATTTCTCGTGTAGGCGTGCAATTTTCGGCACCCCTGGGTATTAAGAGTGTTCTATCGATCCAACTTGTACATCCCAATAATCTCCGTTTTCCGATTTTATGCCGTTTACGTTTGTTGATGTGTATACCAGTAGATGTTCCGCAAAATTTGCATTAAATTGCAGCGAGTTTCGTAAGGATTCGAATACACGTGAATTTCAATACATTACCTAAAAATATCTTGGAGTCTTTCAGATTTTGAAAATCTCGAATTATGATGTAATCGAAATAAAACCTGTACGAAATATATTGAAAATTAACGTTTCTTGCTAAGTTATCGAAAATTTTGATTAAAAGCCAAGATAAAAAGTTCAGCTGAATATAATTATTATTTTATTAGATAAATCTATGTATATATCATAACACAGATGTATTTACACGACAGAATCTCTATCCTATTGAAATACAAAAATTCAATCAGAATTAAAATGAATTTAACGTAACGGGAATATTGAAATTCTAGAAATAGAATTAAATTGAATGCGCGCGCGGTGCGTGTGTTTTTGTTAGTATTTTTTTTTCTTTTTTTTCAATGCTCTATCGCATCCGCGCAGATTAATCAAAAACTGTAAAGCATTGCAATTACATAGCTTCTAATAAAAGATTTTTCTGCCACACACGCAAGGTTGCAATCAGATGTACCGCGTTGCAAGCAGCACGAACGCAAGTCGCTTGATATGATTAAAATTCATTAGTTTCGTGATTCGGAAAAATCGCTTTATTCGAGGATTGCTGGATGAAAAATTATGTTGATGGTTGAAAATGTACGTGCGGGCCTTTGACTCGACACAAATTACAAAGTGTTGCATGAATATTCAACGTATAGGAAGCGTATTCACATGCAACAGACTGTGCATCTGATCGCACTCCACCCAGTAGTGTTCTAAAAATAGTCGGACGCTGTAAAGGCTCTCGATATGTCGTTCATTGTCGTAGATAAATCCCAAGTTGCTAGTTTTGCGTCTAAAATGCGCGACAAGTAAATTACATAATTAAGTTAACACAAAAAAATAATGGAGAATTTTAATATAATATATAATTAATTAAAATAATTTTAAAAAATAAGTTCTTATACAATTATTTTAAATTTATAATTATAGATATGTAAAAATTACACGGGTAACACTGGGAAAGATATCATTTCTCGACATAAGTATAAGCAATTTGTTGATTTTAGTTTGCTGTAATTTGATGGAAGATTCTCGGAATTGCGAAACTTCGTTTGTCGTAATGTGCGCTTGCAACTGATAGAGCTTCCAATAGAATCCATCTTCTATAAGAGAAGTTTCCGACGATCTCTCTAACAATAAGTTAAGACACATGTTTCCAGAACGTCAGGTCCTCGTGACAGGCTGAGCTGAGTTTAAAAAGTGAGAACACAGTTTCTTTATTTCCTCTTTGAGGACTGCTTCTTTGTATGAGAATGTTCAGAGAAATCAAATTTACATCTAATGCAAATTCATTTGTGCCACATTCTTGTGCTATGAATTATTTAATAAAGTCAGGATAAATAGTTCGGCCAATTCCTATCTCTTAAATGTAATTAAGTCAAATATTATTCGCCAAAAATTGAAAGAAAATTATATTAATAATGACAAGATCAACAATTATATATATAATAATAGAATAAGAAAGTAATAAAAAAATAATAATTAAATAATTAGTTTTATAAAGTTGTGACAAATTATAGTTTTATAAACTTGTCAAAAATTATAGTGTCTATAATTTTTTTTCAAATACGTTTTGTAACTGTACATTAATCATATCATTGTTACATCGATTTTGATGCAGATTTGCAAAACGTGTGTAAACAGGTAGACGCTCTCTTGTAAATAGTTTAAACGAGGAAAAACTGACAATACGTGTGCTTGCATATGTATAGTAAAAGCTAGCCGACGGGTTAATCACAAGCGATTCAATGACTCGCTGGAAAATTAGAACGCGTGCGGGAGGCTCGGGCCGTACGTTTCGCGACGATGCACTGTAAATGCAAATAAGAACGTCGACAAAAATGCAACGACTCGCGTACTCGAGCGCATTTGCATTTCTCTCAAATCGCAAATACGGGAAACTTTTCGCCGATCGATGCACGGGAACCGACAAAAGTTGACGATGCGAGCCGCGTCAATGCTCGAGACTCATTGATATAGGCGTCATTATCTCTTCGTGCGATTAAGCCTTAATAGCTGTGCGAGATGGACCGTTTCTATTAAATATATCTGATAATCCGACGCGATATTAAGAGCAAAGAGGGAAACGAAAGAGGGAAACGAAAGAGGGAAATTGAAATATTCATCTTAACGTCACGGCGGTTTCGGTGCAACGAAGTCGACGAAATCGACATTTATTCTCACGGTTCGCGAAACCCCTCTTAATTATGCTGACAAATCACGTCTCCCGATCGTTCGTGATTCTCGTAAGCTTGTTGCATTATAAATGCAACTTGCATAACGCCCGTAAGCAACAGCTGCGTGCATTAACACGCGCCGGAAGCAGGCAACGCGAAAGCTCCCGTTCCTTTTCCTCTCTACTTACGGTCGTCGCATCCATCCGCAGAATTTAGGCCATTGACGCCCAGGATTCTACGTGCGGGTCGCTTTATCCGACTTGAACGTAAAAGGGATTTCACGAAAATCTAATGCAACCTGATTCGCGTATCGCGGTAGAGCGAGAATTTTAGATAATAATAAATCGGCGAGAAAAGAGGAAGAGAGGAAAAGAGGCAGAAATCATGTTCACATTTGTAGTCATTTATTAAAAAGATAAAAAGATACAGTTTTTCCACATATCAATTTTATATGAATAATTGTTTTGGCATAAAATAACATTTTTGAGTTT
Source organism: Formica exsecta (assembly GCF_003651465.1). Lineage (NCBI taxonomy): Eukaryota > Metazoa > Arthropoda > Insecta > Hymenoptera > Formicidae > Formica > Formica exsecta. The sequence continues at coordinate 1,200,049 of NW_021850877.1, forward strand.
TCTTTCTTTCTCTCTCTCTTTTAAGGAATGTCTTATAAAAATAAAAATTATAAATTCACGAGTGTAGATGTGCGTTCTTTGATATTTAGAGACAGATAGAACGGTAGATCAATCATTATAAAAGAAATCGATCCACATTGCCGGTTCAGATCCCAAGGGTGTATGTTTTCAAGAGAAAGAAATCGTACAAAATGAAAGATGACCCTGCTTTTTAATGGCCAATTGATCGAGTATAGCATTGGCAAGGGTCAGCACGTGGCTGCGAAGGATTAAGAGAGAAATGGATTTGTTCTTTTATTATTGGATCGCGAAATAACTCCCGGGAGACGCGAGAAGCGACGCACGACCAAAGTCTGAGAGAACCATAGACGGCCGGTATCAAAATAGCCAAGTAAGAACGTCGTGAAAACAACATCGTCGTCGTCATCGTGAAATCACAACGTCGAAAACGGAAGGCGAACAATACGATACGGTTTTTCTAGGAACTAAACTACGAAGGCGTATGCCATATACATGCCGATTCTCTCGAGTCGACGACGCTTACGCTCGTGGGAATTTCCGTCTTTTCAGTAGTTTAAGCGTTTCTCGACAAACGCAGGATTTAACCTGATTCTCTCGCATAGTTCCTCTCGAAATTATTATCATAGATACTTTCAAGTCTTTAAATTACGTACTTTGGACTATATTCCAAAAGCAAGCACAATGAGAAAATTTATAATACTGATTAGCAGCTAATCGCGAAATTTTTTCTATACGATAGATAATTATTAATTTGTAAAAAAGTATTATAGTTGTTTAAAAAAAAATTAAAGTTGTATTTTTTTTTTAAACACAGTCTAATAAGAAATCAGCATAACTTTAAAATCGTTTATTATAAAAAAATTAAAAAAATTACACATAGGTAAAATGATGAAAATTTACAATAAGATTTTACTACTCAAGGCTTTATTATTCAAGGCTTTATTACTTATCTGCTTAAATATGGTTTTAGAAAAAATCAAAACTCCTCAAGAGATCTTCAAGAGGACAATGATCCAAAACATCGAAGTTGTTTTTGCACTCATATCAGTGGAAAGGTAAGCAATAATAGCAGAAGTGTTAGATTGGTCGTTACAGTCACTTGACGCAAACTCAATTGAAAACGTCTGAGGATATTAAAGCTTAAGTTTTGCGGAAAAAAAGTATAGAACGGTAAATCAATTAATTCGACAGATTCATTCTAATATGGAAATCTTTATCTCAAGAATACGCTGTCAATATAAAATATGCCTAATCTCTTAGTAGCCAAAAATATGTCTAATCTGGCCTACTCTCCAACTGTCACGCAATTATTGATAATAATGGCGATAATAAGGGCATCTTATTTATATGGAAGCGTTGTAGATATGTATAATTTTTCATATATATGTGTAATTAAGTAATGTATATGTAATTATATTTTTCGTTTTTTTTTTTTTATAATAAGTAGTTTTGAAAGTTATGTTGGTCACGTTCTTATTAAACAGACTTATAATAATATAATATTTTTAATAAAACTTTTCAAATATAAGATTTTTAAGAGTTTAGGAGAGTTTAAAACTTTAAGGTTTAAGGTATCAAAATATTGAATATTAGCTTTTAATAAGATTTTGTTATGATAAAAAAAGTGCTAGCTGGAGATCTCGGTTACAAGAATCTCATAATGGAGCATGTGGAAAATTTGCTCTGAAAGAGAAGTGGAATATATTGATAAGGATAAATACAAGTCGAGATTGAAAATTCAAACTTTGAATTGTCAAATGTACAGTAGCTTGATTACATCGAGAAATTCTGACCAATTCCGACACAATTATGCATTGTAACTTTCGGGTTCGAAATGAATTGAGAAGTTACTTTCAAGCGTGATAGCGAAGCAATTTGTCCATCGCAAGAAGTAATTTAAACCAGTCGCAATTTAGATTTGATCCTTCTTCTGAAACTGTCTATTCGCGATCGCATCCTAAGAAGTGGAATCTAGACACCCGGAATGGATAAGGCAACTCTCTAATTGGCATGAATTACGTTCGCGAACTTGAGGTAGTCTCGGTCTAGATAACACGAACTTACTTCGTGCCATTCTAGAGTACTTATGCGCATATGGCGATTAATAATGCAACGATAGTTTACGTAGTCCGTTTGAATTTACGAAGCTCGGATTCATGTTATCCTGGCGACCGGCCCAATTTAGCGAATTGGTTTGGAAGCGAAATAAAGAGAGATTTAGACTAGTGTTCTCCTTTATAAGGCATGATCGACAAATTTCATCTGAAATGTGGTTATAATTTCAACTATTTTAGATACGAATAATCCCGATTTATTACTTTAAAAGTTCAAGTATTATTAATCGTTGCAGATTACATTTTTTTTTATAATCTGCTAGAAAATTAGATGATGAATCGACGAAGGTAACGTAATAAACCAAATTCTTTAACGCGTTTAGAGTCGAGAGATTTTTTTTTTTTTTTTCGCAATATGTGCAAATTTGTGAGAGTGAAAATGTGCGGGATTTGAACGTAGTCGGCACGTGCGAAACCCTCGTTCGTGGAGCGTGTTAATAAATTGAACTTATTTATTTCAACCTCAGCATCCAGCTAACGAGCACGGCGGTTAAAGCTCGTTCGACCCGGCTCTATCCGTTAGTCCGTTATCTAGTACTCCGAAACCATTTATTATAAAATCACAAACTACACGTAACATGCTTTTCAGAGTTATTCGTTTTCAATTATTTATATCACTTTAAATTACGCGTGTATTGTTAAATTATTACAAAAGTAGATATACTACCACTTGAGTAATGTAATTGTTACATTTATCAGATATATATTCATTGCTATTATTACTTTTACGATAATAAAATTTGTATTTGCACAAATCTATCAAATTTGGCGGAAACATTTACTTTATCAAAATTGTGCACTGTACTTTTACGACGTAACTGCAGCAAGAGAGGAATTTTCCGAAATGCATCATCGTAATACTTCGATGTCGTTTGAAAACGCCTTGACCCACCTATACCCTAATAACAAAGTCGGAGAGCTTTCTTCAATTTCAAAAAATAACATTGCGAGGGAACAGCATTCGTTAAAAAATTTTAGCCGTCGATACTGACAGATACGGACATCGCATTGCTCTTATTGCAAATATCGACCGGTTATCAATTAAATGCGCCATTGAGTTTCCTTGTATCCCGGATTTGCAATTTTTTAATGAAACTCGCAATCATGACAGGCGAATATTGTGCCGTTCGCTAACTTGCGGATAGAGATCTCCCAAATGAGAATAAACTCTGAAATAAGATCCGATTTTTTAGGATTGTATTGCGTTATTATTCCGTTTTCTCATCGGGAACATGCTCGTAACTTCAAATATCTGTAAATATCTGCCTGCATTTCCACATAATAACAATCTTTACAATTGCGTTTTGTAGTTTTTCATAAGCGATTTACAATCTTTATTTTTATGATTGCTTGCTTTATCACCTTTATCGTCTGAATCATCTCGAATACAAATATGCATTATAAGTCCGTTATTACCTCAGCTTAAAATATTATTATACGTATTAAAATATTTTTTGATAATTGATAATATATATATTGTTTGTAATTATTTGGCAATAATTGACAAAAATTACTATAAATTATTTTCATTTAGTTTAATAATAAAAGAAAGAAGTAATAAACTATAAAATAACACACATTATATTGTTTAACACAATATTTATCGGTATCAATTTGTACATTATGTATCACATATATAATTTTTTTCTACAATTATTAACGATTGATTTAAGTTCAAATAATTGCAAAATTGTGATAACTTTTATATATGTTCACTATTAATATCAACTATATATACATATAATAGTGCTGATCCACCTTCGTGAAAACTCTCGCTGTAATAAGACGTAAAAAAACTTTCATTCTTCCGTCCATTCTTCGCGCTTGCATTATCCTCGCATTGGCTTGTTTATTTCTTATTGTTGTGTCACAAAAGAACCTGCTGATAAGTAGAAAAGGGTCTCTTCCCTGAATCGCAGCAAGCGCGTTCGATACAATCTGTAGCCGTCACGTTCTGGTATTTTCCAGGTAAACTAACAGATCTCGATTTGTCAAGATATCTTCCGAATTTAAGATGATAGTTATTTTTAAGAGATAGAAGAGAGAAAAAAAAAACACAACAAACTGCTCTGTATTTTTCTAGTTGCAAGCTTTTTAAAAAAAGAGGTTAATTCAAAATATTAATTATGTTAAAATGTATACGGCAAGACATTATATAATTATACTAATACATATTACGGCACTATTGATGGTTGCAACAATCAATAAAATTTCATGTCACTATACTCTTCCCATTCATGATGTAAACAATTGATAGGTATAATGTTTCACAAGATCGATCAAGCAGTTTATAAATAGTATACACTGCCCTTGCACGATAGTCAAATCCGTTCCATTATTTTAATTATGTAATTAGTGTACGTTCATAAATGGTAAATACAATGCACTCGATAGTCAAACCCGTACCATTATTTTAATTATGTAATTAGTGTATATTTCTATGCATTGTTCTGCAGTGCGTTAAATGATAACATTAATAAATAAACAGTTATATTGGTACGTAATGAAAGCATCGCAATAAAGTGATATAAAGTGTGTTATAATCGTGACAAAGAATATTATCAATTAAACACACGAGGATAAACGCGCTCTGCGCGTTATTATCGTTGAAAGATTCTGTACCTTTGGCATTCGGATTATTTAGCGACCACATCGCATACAAATAGCGATTCAAACTATTAGAAAGTTATTCCACTTAAAATATTCCGCTCTCATTTTAACGATGTCGACGCAAAATCGCTTGAAACAAAACTAACGAACTAAAGTTTTCGAAATCCATGTTATAAAAGCAGCAGTACCACGGTACATATATTTTAACGCGAAAGAACTCGTACGTTTCGTAACTTTATAGCGAGATTGGAGTATAGTTTGTGTTGAAGAAGATACTGTCTCGTTAATGAAGCTCTCTTGATTACGAGAATTTAATATGCAACATGACATGTACATCGCGGAAGTGACTAGTAAATTAGGATTAATTATATTCAAAATATAAATTGAAGTTAGAGAGATTTAAAGCAATTGTATATGTCATTTGTTGCACGATATTTTTGAAAAGTAAAAATGCGATCTTAGACTCAAGACAGTTATGCATATTTTTATATAACAAAATTGTAAAGTAATTGAAATATACAAGTATATATCTCCATTTTGCGAAACATGATAAAATTGTATCTAACAATCTCACATGGTATTCGGTAACACCATTATAATTTTAACTCTATCGGAGCAGAAGTTTTTGCAAAAATCATTCGAAGCTATTATTAATCCTGTATGGAGGGTGAAATTTTGTACGAACACGACGATTGCGTGAGTTAGTATTAAAATCCTCTTCTGAAATGGTGCTAAAATTGATTTATGGGCGTATTAGAAAATTGCCTCGAAATCGATCGCGCCAGCTGTGCCGCACGAGATATCAGACGAAGAAAAAAACGAGAATATAGAGCGATCGGAACAATTTTCATAATCGACCGCGCGCAAAGTAATCTGTCGCGATTGATGAGTGAAAATGATAACGTGATATATTCCACGCGCGGTTTATAAGCGGGAATCCATGCCGCGCGCGACTGGCACACATTTCAGGACAGAATTAAAAAATCCGAGAGAGAGATTTAAATTTAGATTAATTTCTTCTCAAATTAGGAGATCCAAATCGGCGAATGAGATTTTGAGCGCTTTTTAACTTCCTCGCGCAGATTATATTCGTATAATGAAAATAATGTCATTAACATTCATCCAACGTTGAACTTTTGCTTTTGAATCGTGCCCTAATGAAATTTCTTCATTATAAAATACGCCGGCCAGAGTCACAGCAACATGACGAGATTAATAGATAAAGAGCAAGTTTTGCCGGATGGGGCGGATAAACTGCACAAGTGCATAATTACTTTTTATTCTAATGAGTCATCTTCCATTAACGCACGTTGAATTAATGTGAAAATTATTTTATTTACCCCTGAAATATCAAGATTAAAGAAACTCGCAAGGATAACAGGCAAACGCCGTTTCCGGAATAGAATTTCGTGTTATCAAAGGCATCCCGCGTGCAGAACTTAAAGGTTAATAGCTAGTTCATAAAGGGCGGTTTATCCCAGGAGCGGTGGATGGCCAAAGGCGATAACCGGGCAAAGTTCATGGCGGCAATTAAATGTGCAAATAGCGAAGAAACTGTGTGGAGGGACCCGTTCACGAATGTTATCGATTCCGGCGGTGCCGCGGTCTCTCGACGTAAGCGAAACCGCATCGCATCTCCCATCGCCCATCCCTCGCTAGAGACACATCCCCTCGGTAACGATCAAGCCATATGTCGAAGAGATGCTAAACCGGTACCGAGTATAGGTCAATATTTGTTGCTGCTCGTGCTAATAATTTAACTAGCTCACCCACTACGTATCCAAGGCGCCTTCGTAATGATATACGAATTGGTTATTTGCTATCGGCAACGCGCGTTCTAACGGGATGATCCGTTACGTTCCGTATTTGCATAATCGAGGATCCTCGCGTCAAGCCTCTCATTCGCAAGTTATGAATAATGTTATCTTGGACGTAAACGCATTTCGAAAACAGAGACGTTTCCGGGGCAAATTCAATTGAAAGGATATTTCAAAGAAAGAATATTTGTGCGAAACTCGCGAGAAAAATATCGACGACGTATTATTTTACGTTAAAATCGATTCATCGCTCACAGTTTTATATGAAGCAAGAAAGGCAGCAGAAAACGTTTCGAGATCGATTTTTACACGCTCCTGCGATACCATTCCTAACTTGCGCGAATATCTCATCTAAGTGGAACATCATGCTATGCCAGCCATTTGCTGGGAGTTTTCCTTTTCATGACATCTCAAGATATCTGACAGGTCGTTCAGCCACCTAAGTTTGTATGAATGGCCAAGGGATTCGCCCTATAATCGTGACGTGCTATCGTTACTGATTAAATAATTCAGCATAACATGACCTATTTCGGAAAATTCTATATAAATTCGGGCGAAAAATTGCTACGACGTAACTTTTTTTATTATAAGATACGTCAAGAATATTCTTGAAATTTTAATTAAAACATCATTCATTTTACATAATTATAAGATGTTAATCTTAATGCAATAGTTCTGATAATTTTATAATAAAAATAAAAAAAGATTTTTTTCTGCTTGCATTGAATATATAATTAATATTAAAATGTAATATTGTATTTTAAGAAATGCCGTGATATTAAATATCATTTTGTACAGAAATCTAACTATTAATTCCGAATTATGAAAAATACAATAACAGAAATATGTAATCTTGTCATGCACCTAGTTTTTAGTTCTTATTTCGGTCATATATTACACCATAATTAATTTATGACGCAAAATATAATGAGACAATAGATTAGTATTCATGTTCCACTCTTGTTCAGTTAATAAATCCAATTTGCCGAAAAACTTTTCCACACTCTATCTGCTTTCCATTTTAGTCTTCTTCGTGCCGTACGTGTAAATTTATCTCTAACAAAGTTACCGCAATTGTGTCTATCACATTTTTATTAAATCGCTACAATTGTGTAATCGCGGTTATTTTATCGTTTTTTTCGACATTACTGTTATTAAATTATTATTTTCTCATTACTGTTAATATTACCGAGTATTCGAGCAATCCATCGTTTATTATGTGAAATGCTCTGCGAGAAGCAAGCCGCATTAAATAATTATGAATATATATTCATCTTCATTTCATGCTTCTACCTCGCGATATTGTCTTCGTCTCCAACGAGTTTTCGAGATACTGTAGTTCCTTCTTGGACATTTTACTCGATGGCAAATTAAATTCATTAACTGGCAAATGAGGACTGAAGACGTCTAAAAATTTGAACTGGACGTTAATAATTGCAAGTCATTATAAGACGCTCTGTCGCTGTTATACGATACTCAGAACCGATGAAGCTTAGCTGAGGTCACCCCTTGGTTCCTCGTAGTTCTCGCGTGTTCTAGGTAGTTCTCGTGTTGTATTAGATTTCATCGGAAGCTCCCGTTACATATTACTTCCTTTCTCCTTCTCATCCACATTAATATTGTGCACCATCCTATTATTACATCGTAAGTTCTGATGAATATGCGAAAATATGGTAGCGTCGGAAACGCAATATTGTCCATACCTAATAAGTCACATTTTATCTTAATAAACTTTTGAGTAATTTAGGAAATTAATTTTCTTTTCTTCGCGAGAACTATGCGTGCAGTAGTTTTTATATAAATTAATAATATTAAAATAATTTTTTACTCGTATATATATAATTTCAAGCAATTTTAACAGAGTTGTAATTTGAAGATTTGTTACAGAAATATTTATTCTTTAATAAAAGAATTAAATATTTATGAAAATTCGTGATCTCTCTCAACATTTTTGCTACATTAAAATTCAGTCAAGAAATCAACGGATGGAAGGCTAGGTCTGGGGGGACACATTTTGTACGGCTCGCTTTTATATTTATAATAAAGGATAAAGTCATGTAAAATAAATGCAAACCGCAGATGCGGCGTCAACGTGGTATATATATATATATGTATAGGCATGTTGAAAAAGGCAAGGTCCCCTTTTCCCCTTTCCAGTGACAAACGCGTCACGGCCGGACGGCCGACTGCATTATTTACACCCACTTACTGCCGGCCGCTGCTTTCGGTCGTTACATATGTTCATAGTTATCTGAAATGATATATGACAGACCTATATGAAACGAATAGATTATTGAGGCGCGTCCCTTTCCCGCTTATGTTCGCGCGTAGGTTTCTCTCCTATTGTGGAAAATAGCATACTATCCGTGATGAAAATCGCTGTTCCTTTGTCAGTGGTCCTCTATGATATCGACAGTATGTGAATCTGACAACATAATCAAGAAGCTTTTGATTGCAACCAGTTCCAATAAGATTGATGCAGTCAATCTCAATATAATATTTTTATAAATAAATATAAAAATAAGAATAGAATCAAATTTTATATTATTATATAATTCCTATTTCACATCAATGTTATATAACCGATTCAATATAATGCTAGGTTTAATTATTGCCCTTGCAAAATGCATTTATTAAATCTAGGACTCTATTTCTTATGAATATCTTAGTTGTATATTTGCGATTTTTTAAAGAATTAAACACATTTTAAGAATAATAATTTGTATTTAATAATCGGGGACTATAACTCATAGGGAGCTTTCGATGCTGTTTTATTATGCTTTTATTTACCGCTTTAGTCTCGAAAACACAAGCCGCAATGAAACCACAAACTACCGCATCACTCTGACGGATGTTAGAAGCATAGCTTAGAGAAACATTGTTCTAAATGAGAGTTACCATACGCAAGTTCGGCGCTTGTGCAAAAGATAAACGTTCAACTAACGTATGCGCTGCGGTACAGCAATCTGTGGTCCACATACAAGCGGGCCTTATCGACATACAGATAAATCGAGAAACATTAAATTCCTCGAGCCTTGTATTTCCCTGTGTACGATTGAAGAAAATACAGGCGCGATTACCGAAGAGGCAAATATCCTCCGCGATTATGGCGCGTCGTCTGACAAATTACGAGCTTTTCTCCTGATAAAGGGAAATAACTCTGTAAATGGAATAAATGAATCTCGGGGCGAATAAAGAGACGCGCAGAGGAGAAACTCGGGAAGAAGCTCTTGATAAGCTTCTAAAATATGAAGATTTAAACTGTGTTCTCTTTCAATGGATTCGCTGATTTCACTTAGCGCCGAGTGCACGTATGTCCGCTGCTGCTCTCGAGAAGGAAACTAACGGTGAGGTCGGATTTGGCCGCGAACCACGTCCTTTATCACCGCCGTAATGCTCACATATTTTTGCTGCGAGAGCACGTTGATAGCCGGCTGCCATAATTTAAGTACGCGACCGTGATTCTCTCTTACTCTCTGCACTGCGACGGATTACACGGATACACACGACATAAATTGCAGCAACATTCTTTTAACGGGCATTTCGACTTGGCGAAGTCACTTTAATCTCACAACTTCTAGAGATTATCACGCTTGCGAAGATTTCTCCGTATACTGCTCATATTTTAACCACGCGCGAGCCGTTTATTTTTCATAAGAATAAACATAAAATATACACAGATTATACACACGTGTATAGCATATTTTGTTTCAGCAATATATTTCTTTTTATTTCATTTATTAATCTTTCATTCATTTTATTTATAAATTTTTTTACACAGTTATTTATAGCTTACATTTTGTGTCTCGGTAATATATCTTTTTTTATTTATTAATTCTTTTTGCGAGAAAGAGCGAGAATACGTTAGAATGCTATCTTAATAAATCTTTTATATAACTAATATTACGGATTAATTTCTGCCGAGTTTATCGGTCAGATTAAAATACAGATGTCTGCGATTGGCGGAGATACTTTCACGATCAAGATCCGGCGGTATTACTTTTTCGTCATTGTACCGAATTGCAATATCTATATCGGGCTCTGCCTTCAGATAGAAGAAATATGGAATATTTTCTTCGGCTCGTGCCATATCCCTTACCAATTTTTCGGCCGCTTCACGTTTCGCTGTTGCTTCTTGCTGTAATTGAACACGTTATTAGTTTTGCGTATGAATAAAATTAATTCCACATAACTCAAGAACACATATAATTTTATACAATATTATTATATTATTTACAATGTGAAAAAAGAATGGTTTTATATAAAATTTTTAATTAAGTCGGATATTGCACGAGAGAGAGATTTTTGATATTAATATATATTTAATATATTACGAATGTAAATTTCAATGTAATAAATTACAAATATATATTATAATTTTTGTGATATTATGGAGCTTTTGTCGATGAAAGCAGATTGCCTATGCAGATAATATAGGCTTCTAGTAATTTTGTAAGCTGATTGCATTTTGTCGAGTGTGTTACAAACAAATCATTAATCTTTAAACTCGATATCGGTCCAATGTTTCACTGATGGAATCTGGATACTAAATAAACACGTTACACTCTCACTGTTACACTAACGTAAGCGGAGACGATGATAAATTGACACTGTCTATCATCTTCTAACTCGCGGCTGAGAACAATTTGCCATGCATGGTGTTTACAAATATCAAAGCATAGACAGCATGTTATCGAAGAGCATAAAATTTCCATCTCGGTATATATTTTTCTCTAGAAAGAGATGATATATGGAATAATATGATTATAATACGATCTACAATATGACAACATAAAATTAAAAAAACTGCACGTGTAAAACTGTGGAATAAACTTTATTCTCTTTCTTTCTCTCTCTTTGTTTCTATAAAAAAATGTAAAATATAATAAAAAATTTATACAATATGTATATGTTATTCCGAGCTATTTAAAAGTGACGTTTTCAAATATTCCATTGCGAATATTCGCTTAACACGTAAAGCCGCCGTGTGATCGTCGTCTCGTTACGCAATTAGTGCAAGCCATGTCATTGACATTTAAACAGTCGATAGATGGATTGCGGTAGCAGAAACTTAGTTTTACTTCTGCATAGCGAGTAAAGTGGTGCTATCAAACGTAACGATTGATTGCAACGAGCTAATAGCGGTCTGATTGATTGCCGTAATGCTATTCGAATGTTCGCCGTCGCTTTCGAACGTTGACCAGTGTCTGCGTCACTGTCAACATCAATTTCGTATGTATCTCGAAATTGCACTCCAAATTTCAAGATATTTCCGATCTTTGATACCATTCATGCGATGTCACCGCGATCTGATTTCCGGTTCGGCATCTAATATTAATTTTCGTGATTTTCATCGCGGTTGATGGCCTTGCTACACATCGATCGCATCGCTTTATAAATCTACATACATTCCGCGTTATAGAATTATTTTATGAGAGATATTTCTTTTCTTTTACGCGCTCTCTGATTTATTGTTTCAAAAATTTCAAAATTTTGCAGAATAGTATGTTAATTACTTTTGTATTTTTGTTACTCTTTCAGACAGAAAACATTCCGGAAAACAGATCTTTTTTTCATATTTCCATAACATGTGACATTAAACGGAAACACGTTAGATTTATTTACATCACTTCTGTGTATAGCCAGCGAGTTTCATCGAAATTTAGGTGTACTGCGGTTTGTAAACACTTCGTGCAACATTTCCTCACATAACCGTCTGTGTCACGGAGTTTTCGGAACATTGTCATTTTCGCGAACGATCACGGTTTACATACCACGGACAATGTCGCGGCGATCTCGGGCGGTGGCATCAAGACGATAGGCTCCATTGTCGGCCACATCTGGGATGTCGTTTCCGGTTGCGGTGTCGCGCGCGCGGTCGCATCCGGTTCCACAGACAGGGATACGGCATCGGGTTCCGCAAACGGGGATTCGACGGCATCCGGTTGCGCAGAGGCAGACTCAGCCTCCATTTCAGCTGTCTCCTTCTTCGTGGGCGGCTCAACTACTTTAGATTGATCATCCGATAACGCTGTCGACGCTTCGACGGTGTCCTGCTCAAGCGCATCTTTCGACGTCGAGAGATCAATCCGGCTCGACATCGACGTTTCCGCCGTTGCAGCCGTCGTTCCCTCTATCGGTTGAGCGACGGCGCTTTCAGGTTGCTTCATTGAATATTGAGCAGGCTGCGAAGCATCTACATCCAACCTCGATTCGCCGTCGTCTGTTCCTCGAAATTTCGCTGTGGTCATCACCGTTCTGCCGGCAATTTCCTTTATGGCCTATCGCAAAAGTATCAGGGATCAATATCACGCAGGATCGGGATACGCACTTATCGTCATAAGTCATCTGAATCGTAAGAGTTAATAAATGATGCAGTAACGTAAGACTGATGCCACAATGGCATGAAACTGAAATGTCATATGTAAGACTGTAATAAGATCGATAGCGTAACTTTTCTTTGGAACATCTCGGTCCAATTATTATTATGATACCGCACTGACAAAAAAAAGTTGTTAACTTGACTAAATTCGTCCAATTAATTACTATTTTTTTGTATTTTTTAAATTGAAATATTTAAATATTTAAGTCAAATATACATCATGTTAGATTTAATAGATCGTATTTGGCTTAAATATTTAAATTTTTCAATTTAAAAAATACAAAAAAATAGTAATTAGTTGGACGAATTTAGTCAAGTTAACAACTTTTTTCTCTCGGTGCGGTTGCTAAGGAATATAGGTGATTTTTATTTATTTCCACGCGCGTTATATTATTTTATTTTCTTATTCAATATTATTTAATATCATATTTCTTTGAAAATTATTAATTTCTTGTGTTTCGCCGTTTTCGCATCAGTAAGGAGTTATATAATCCGATATTTCTTCGAGAAAATTCTTGCATTTCTATAATGAGATTCGCGAGTGCGCCGTGGGCAATAAAGAACCAGAATTAACAGAACGCCTCTTATATCGTAAGATTAAAAGAAAATATTTTATGATAGATAGCTACTTGATCAGCGGTTTCTATCCAATGCTTGTAATAAGATCCGTACAAGGTGGCTTGATGCGTAAAATTCTTCAGGAATTCAATCCTTTCTATCTCGTCCTGCGGCATCTTAAGACTCTGCACAAATTAAATGACCGTCTTTCAGTCAAATTGAAATGCATTTAAAGTGAAAAATTTAACAAACGAATAAACCTTCAAATTTTCCAGAAATATAAAAAATAATAAGTAAGATCTCGATACGCGCAAAGTCATAAATAAAGGGTTGTTACCGGAAAGATGGAACGCATTTTGTGACTTGATGCGTTTCAGTTTATCGCGATTGTAACGTCTTGCCTTTTCGCTTGCGCTTTTATTGCATCTATCTAATAAAAGCGTGGAAGAAATAACGACGGTATCGGGAGGGATCGTCGCGCCATATCGCGGAACAAAAAAAAAAAAAGACCGAGTGAGTGATGTCATTTGGAAGCTCCTCGATCACCCTTCTGTAAAGATGCCGAGAGATCGACGATTGCACGGGAATTACGTGCGAGTGGGCGGGAGAACAATTCCTCCGGATAAAGTTACCGGAATCGTTTCCATCTGATCCGCTTTCCTTTCGATCGGACAACGAGTCAAGGGCTGCCAACTTGCCCCTATTGGCCAAACCGTCGCGGTTTCCTTTGCCGTCTCGCTCGCATCCGTTGCCACCCTCGTCGTCGTCCTTGTGCTCTCCTCTTCTCCGCCTTCACCTGTCCTCCTTCCTTCAACCAAAAGCCAATATTCCTGCAGACAATACTGAAGATCCTATTGTACAGATACCGCCAGCCCTGTACATCGGACTCGCAGGTGAAATGAAATACATCGCGAAACGTCACGTGCAATCCGTACGTCAGGTGGTGCGCCAGATTAAGCACGACAGCCCCACCCTGACGAATCTGTAGGCAAACAACTGATGAATATGAAGTCGCGCGATCCCAACTATGTCAAGCTCCGTGCAATAATTCTTCATTTAAGGGGAAATGTATGTAAATATTTTAAAGTTATATCGCGGTACGGAAAGCCACACATAAAGATTGTTTAACTTTAAGGCGAGTAATTTCAAATTTGTAGAAACAACGATGTACTTTTTACAATTCATCTCGCTTTACCAAGGACAGCTTTTTAGATTAGTTTCTCTTTTCTCTTTGTTAAATTATTATATTCGTTTCACTTTCCGACTAAATAAATAAAGTTTGCCGGCTATGTAAAAGCAGAGAGGGAGAGTCAGATGTACTTTGGCTTTTCTCAGTCACCCTGCTTTCAGTTATGAAAGATCATCATTTATCTCTGGGCGTTACGTGTGCGCGAGATAATCTCGCGATATCACGCGTTCGCGAAGAGATTACCAGTGCTCTCAGTTAGATTGTTGCGAGTTCGTGACGAACCTTGATTCGCGCTCGATTCGCTTGCCGTTACTTCCGGTGATTCATCGACTCGCTTCTCGACTGAAATTATTGTTATAACGTGTGATAGCGGTCAAAGAATTTCTTTCTTTTTTTTTTTTTTTTTTACAACGAGACATCTTTTGGATCGGATTTTTCAAAGCTCAAAATGCGATGAAAAATACAAATCCATTTTTATTAGAATCTTTATTAAAAGAGGATGTCTCTCGTTTTGAAAATAATGCTTTTAATAACGATCGCAATTTTGACTAAACACGTGCAAGCATTTATGTCGTATTTTAGTCGGCTTTATAGAGTTTATATAATGCAAAACTTTGATATTATATGTTAAATACATAAAATCCCACCCGTGATATTAACCGGCTAATATCTCGCTTGAAAATCTCCGCTGTAAAGCCATGTAAAATCTGTTTGGAATAACGTGAAAGCCTTAAATGACTCGAAACGTGGGAAACAATGCATGCGGCTTTAGATATTACGTTTATATATCAAAAATATTACTAAATTTTTTTTATTTAATAATCGCATTTTACTATTTTTGTTAGGAATTTATTTTAAATTTTGTTTTGTTACTTTTTTAGCGATATATAATGTAAAAAATTTTAAATTAAAGTTATATATAGCGTGAAAAAATTTAATTAAAAGTTTCGCTCCGATTTTACGTATGCGTACGACAATTTTAACATATAATAAAGATGCACAAATATCTCCGCATACCGTTGAAGGCATTAAAGGATACATCTCTCTCTTCCTTTCCTGTTGCCATCGCGTTATCAAGGATTTCCTCGGACTTAGCGTTTGTCTATGAAACGAAAGATAAACACTCCTGCATTAAGATCATGAAATCTCGTATAACGGAATTGAAAAGAAACGAGGCGAATAAACAGTTCGCGAGGTACTCTTGAAAATTTTCCGCCGCTCGCGTTCTCTTTTTGGTCGCGCGCGTATTCTTTCTCTCAAAACATATTTTAGCCTGAGGAGGAAAATTTATAAAAAAAATAAATGAAATATTTCTAAAGTTTCTGCGCTGCGTTATTGCTCGAAGGAATAAACGTTAAATCGCAAAATACGGCTCAGTAAATATTAAGACGTAACATATTGCAATTTTGTGGAAAATGCATGATATCGTACTGTTTGCAAGCGTCGTCTTCAAATATTGATAGCAAATATCGTTCTTCTTTCTGACCCAAAATTTTCGAGCGAACGTATCCACGTTTTTCTTTCCCCATAATTTTACTGCAATTCGCTGATGTTGATAGTTTTTTTTATTGCATATTCGAGACACACATATTTGAAATATTTGAAACCGTATATTTGTAACTTTCGGTGATAAATATGTTGCTTTTAGTGAAAAGGTTAATTATCTGCTAATTTATCATCCATCGGTCCGAACGTTCGAATAAAGGACACTTATAAAGTAAAGATTTAATGCTTTTAAGAAAAGCATCGTGCGACCTATATACACGAAATGCATAATGACAACTGTAAAAGAAACTTTGACAGGTAATCTCTCTCGTCTACGCGAGAGAGATTAATTGAGGCAAACCTCGATCTTTTATTATATGTATACATTAGAAGAAAGCACGCTGTACATTCAAGATAAAATCTATGATTTAGTATCGTGTTAAGATATATATTGCCGTTCTTTCGCGAATCCTAATATCAACGGTCAGCGTTATCGAAACAATAAATGGAAACTTCGGATGATTCAATGCTCGAATCCTTGTTCCGTAACTCAAGAAAATTACAATGTGAAATTGTATAAGATAACGGTTGCGTGATATCAGTTATTTAAGAATTACTTAAGATAGTTAGATTTAGAAATTTCAAACGTTTTGTTAATTAATTATTATATTATCTATGGCATAATCATATTACTAATTATTTAGATTACATTTTTTGCATTCTACAAAAATAATTATTAAAAAAATAGATATAGCAAACGTATATATATATACTAAATAAAAAAATATATTTTACTTTTTGATTCAAGTATTAAGATGATTAATTGTTTGCCGTGTAAGCTACAAATCTAAAAAAGCTGAGAAAGTAACAAATATCAGTGTAAATTCGTCGAAAACATTATTTTTTAAGATACAAATGATAAAAAGGCATTGTGCTATGTGTTTATACGGTATTTCACGATGTATGTATGTGGCTTCTCTGTCTCTCTCTCTTTCTCGTAAAACAATACATCCGATACGATCAACTTCCACATATTGTTGACTTTCTCATTACACGGCTGTCTGACTATATCAACATTGCAACAATATCCTAGATAAACGAAACAGATGTATAATATATTCACGGAAAGAAAAACGAGGAGAATTTATTCTTCTGGTAATCTCATGAAGTTTCACCGAGGAAAAAATATCTAAAACTTAGTTAGACGCTCGGCTATTTAATAAGTCTTTAATACTGAGAATTAAAATTTCGGCGTTTTTTAAGTTCCTCAGATATAAACGATATAAAAAAGGGATTATCCGATTAATTTCGTTCCACTTTAGACTCTTTTTCAACTAATCTCTTTGTCAGAAATTTACATAATTAAACCATCAATCCCCCCATTCGATTTAAAGCTATTAACTTAGAATTTCTCGTTCGACTCATTATAAAAAGAATCCAGGTAATGTATACATATATAAAGCGCAACGTTGATTCGACACGTCGCTTCTCAGGTATCGCGATTTAGCGAAATAGCGTCAATACTTACGACGGATTCAATCTTGCTGCTGTCTCCCGGGACGTTGTTCGCGACCATTTGAAGACGCTCGCCGATCAGATCAATGTGCGCCCGTAGCCATTTGTGCCACTCGTCGGCTATCTCGCCGACGCCGGTAAGCCAAACCATCCAAACCCGCAGCTTTTCCGACGGTACGGCGTAGAGACGTTCCATCGACCGCACGACCTCCCTGTCTCATTACTTTGTATCAGATAAAGTCAAAGTTTCGATCCACAATCGAGTGGAAACAATAAACGTGCGGAGGCGGCGCGCTGATATTGACACTCGCGTGAACAGGAAATGCGCTATTGTCGTGGATATTGGGTAGTTTCCTCCCCTGCTATCTCTCTCTCTCTCTCTCTCTCTTTCCCACTTTGATAGCTTTCGCGTTGCATTAACCACGATTACGCAAATGTATGCACATATTCTATTATCTAACATTAATAGTCAAATTTCCATAGAATCAAATATTCTTGGCACACTTTCACAATTCTGTAATATTATCTCTGTTTAGATAGGTGATCGATTTATTTATAAGAGAATATAATAAAGAGTACTTATATGTTTTATTTAAAATGAGATAGAGATTATTTTTTGATAACACATGTTTTGCTGTTCCGAAAAAAATATTTTATCGTTACAAGCTTTTATCGTTCAAGCTTTTAATGATTTACAACAGTCGTTTATCAGGCAAATATGATTCTCTGGTTTAAATGAAAGGACTTGTTGCGCTCTATCTCATTAAAAAGAAAAAAAAACTAATTTAAATTCTAACTCTATGTTCGCGGCTGTCACAAATATCAGGCCGATACCGCCGATTCGTTTCATCATACGCATTTGAAAAATGACATAAAGCGAAACGACCGAGGGGAAAATAACAACGAGACCTGATTTTCTCCACAGTGCAAATTTATGTTACAAATTCCGCGGAATCGCATCAGAGATTTCTCGCGTTCACAATTTTTTTCGCTGTCACGCGCTGGCGGAAATAAACAATGATCCCATGTAGAGTGAGCGCATCGGACAGGAAATTGGATCGCGGTATATACATGATAGCGGAAAAAAGGAACGGCTTTTACCGGACACGAGTGCAACTTTACGCACGATTCGACTTTTACAAAATATATATATCAAGGGTTTACTGTGTAAAACCGTGTTGCACAATCGGGGAAAAAAAGGTCTCGCAAGTAAAGTAGACAAGAGACGGAAACCCCGACGCGGTGGGTTTCCTGTTTTTCGACCGGTCTCGATTTGCGTCATTCAACCTACACTTTAGACTAAAATTATCATGATCGGCAATCATCAAACTATTTTGAGATAGAATTCCAGAGAATTACGCGTTTATAAAAAAATAGAATCTTTCCTATGTGTTTGATATCAAGATAATGTATCTTAATTAATTTGTGAGTCAGAATCAGCAGATTATTAATTTTTATTGAAAAATAATATAAATTCTTTTTCTATTTTGATGCACCGTGTAAAAATTAGTTTCCTTCTTTTTCTGAAAAAAAATGTATTTTATTAATAAAAATGAAAAAAAAACTTTTTATTTTTACAAATAATAATTACATTTATAAATCGGGCAAGCATTAATTTTCTATATTTTTCTTTGTATCATGTAATAAAAAGATAAGAAAAAGAATCAACATCGCAACAAATTTGCTATTTATGGTCAGTGCGCCGCACAGTAGCCAAAGCGTTTTAAACAAAAGTACACGAAGTAGAAAACAGAAAAGAATGAAAGAGAGAGAGAGAGAGAGAGAGAGTAGATACGGACTGTATTATCAGCCAGAAAAATTGTCTTACTTGCTAGGTTCCGCAAATTCCAGTTCCGGTTCTTCAAACGATGGCATTGGTATATCTTTCTGGGAAACAAAGTAGATCAAGGATAATGCAACTCTATAATAAAATGTAAATATATAATAAAAATGTAATTTAAAAATACATATTTCATGAGATGACTGATTTTATTTAAATCATAAATTCGTGGCGCGTGATTTGTTTTTCTCATGTAAAATTTTAATTTAAATATTTTTTTAAACGTAACTATTTATTTAATTGAATTCTATATTATTAATTTACAGCGTTCTCGCCGTATATTATATTACACTGTTCTCCGTTATTAGAAACCTCGAGACAAATTTCAATATCTGCTGAATTAAATGTTTCGGGAACCATTAAAGACGAATATAATTCTCAAGATTGCAAGAGAGTAGATACGGACTGTATTATCAGCCAGAAAAATTGTCTTACTTGCTAGGTTCCGCAAATTCCAGTTCCGGTTCTTCAAACGATGGCATTGGTATATCTTTCTGGGAAACAAAGTAGATCAAGGATAATGCAACTCTATAATAAAATGTAAATATATAATAAAAATGTAATTTAAAAATACATATTTCATGAGATGACTGATTTTATTTAAATCATAAATTCGTGGCGCGTGATTTGTTTTTCTCATGTAAAATTTTAATTTAAATATTTTTTTAAACGTAACTATTTATTTAATTGAATTCTATATTATTAATTTACAGCGTTCTCGCCGTATATTATATTACACTGTTCTCCGTTATTAGAAACCTCGAGACAAATTTCAATATCTGCTGAATTAAATGTTTCGGGAACCATTAAAGACGAATATAATTCTCAAGATTGCACGACGTCAGCGAGATTAAAGCTCGAGCTATTTTCACTTTAGGAATTGTACTTGAATCCATTGTTATCCAAAATGTCTGTAATCAGTATCATTGATATACACGATATACGTACAAAGTAGCCAATAATCGCTAATCTTCCCAGCTTAAGCAGCCTATAGGCATTAATACGGACCGATAATCCTGAAACAATTAACCACCTGCTAGGTATTGACCAACCCTTACATTGCCCTACAACATCGTGATTTTCATTTTACTAAATATCACAAATTATCTAACAGCGCAAAATGATAAAGCAAAAAAATACAATTTGGTTAAATAACTGTGCTCGATTTTATTATCATTTATCATTTTTGTGTATGTATGTGTATGTTAGATGTAACAGATATAAGATTATCAAAATTATATATTTTTTGTGATGTTCGATTTTGATCGAAAATTATTATACGTATCCTATGCCTTTGTCGAATTGCAGATTTATTATTTCATGGCGAAAAATATTATAATACGACGATATAGTGATTGTTTGAGCGTGAGGGCATATTATGTGGGCATATTACGTGTACCCTAATATAGATCGATGCTATTCAAATAATTCGTAACGTATCATCTGACGCACGCGATGTCAACTACGGCAAAATTAACGGACCGTGCAATGACGTTTTGCAAAGGTATTCAGTAGCAAATATCCATGATGATGAATTTTAGTTCAATTTGCGTTGTAAGAGAGAACAATGAACGCCAGAGATAAAGTCGTCAAAATGTATAAAGGTAGATATAAATTATCCTTTCCACGCATTTGAATATGAATGCATGGCATGGATTATACGTTATAAAATTGCAGGCCATCAATGGAAATCGAAGGCCGATAGTGTCCGAAAAGTTGCCTGCACAAATTTCTGACTAATAATAATAAAAGCGCGCGTTCATCGAGTTAATAAGTTACGAATTTACTCAATTGCGAGTAAAATAATTAGGCGGTCGAGTGATTAATGCTTAAATAATTATTATTATATGACGTATGCGTGTAACGAGAGTTGATACTAAAATACGCGCAAATTGCCTGTAAGAATTGTCTTTTTAATTATATTGAGCGTTTAATTACGTTGGAAATAACGGGAATTTAATTACGTTTATCATTTAGAGACAATGATGCATTATATTACAGTCGCAAATTGCAGCAATTGCATGTTGCATTTATAATTATAACTTTCACGGATGAAACGATAAATGTATAATGCGATTAAATAAAACATGTAATAAATAATAATTGTACACATTTTATTTAATTTCATTGAATTTCTCGTATTATTATTATTATAATATTTAAATATGTCGAGAGAAATGCATTATTATTAATAGATTCTTTGATTCGACAATTAATACGATATATGTATCATAATTCTGTAATATTTATAATCATACCTGATATGTGTTATTATTATTGATAGCTTGTCTCGTCGTTAATGGGCTTTAACAGAAGCTCTAATATATCATTTGACCTACACTAGATAACAACCATGTCATTATAATTATATTATTATCGTATGTCAGGGCTTTCGGTTATTTATATAAAAGGATACTTTATATTTGTTTTTATAAAATCCATATTACAGATGAATAAAATAATATCGTTAATTTTTTTAAAAATAGCTTTACAAAAATATTATCTTGCATACGTAGTCTTGCATAAAAAGCGAAAAGAATTTTAGATCATTATTTCAAAAAAAGAGATTAATGCTCAGCTTAATGGAAGAGAGAGAGAGAGAGAAAGGGAGAGAAATGAAAAAGAGAAAAAGAAATATTCTGTCTACGTATTTTATTAAGAATGTTCAATGGTTTGCGAAAAATATAGTAATTATTTCATGAAAAAACGGCGATACAGAGAATTGCTATCTACGAAATTATTTCGGCTCAATTAATAGGCTTTTTTGTACTTACAATTTTCCAAGTACGAGCGCGATTTGGTGTGAATCTAAACGACAAAAATTTCACAACGAACAAAAATGTGAAATTAAGATAATCGCATACGCGTGAAAATAAAATACGCAATCGCGATCCGCGTAGTCGTGATACTCCAGTAGCACTAAATAGTTTGATAAGTTAGAATGGACCATCCTGACGCACATATTCAGTTGTAAGTTAGATTGAAATGTATTTTCCATCAAGTAGGAGTTGCGCGCCGGCAACGAAACGTGTCTGTCGTACATTCGTTACAGTTATAAATAACCCGTGGGCGATAGTGAAAATAGCAACTAGGGGTGTAGCACGCGGTGCCTCGAGTAGCGCTAATGTAAAGCGCGAAATAAATTTCCGCATGTAATAGCATTCGAAAAAAAATTTTTCTGCGATATATAATGCCTATAAATTTTACACATAATGACATAATATAAAAGACTAATATTTAAATAAATGATTCATTATCGTAAAATTATAAACATTCACATTTATTCACATACTCAAAATAATGTATTTAAAGTATAGCTATATTTGAAATATTTTTTATATTAATTATATTTTTCCATATTAATTAGAATCATGTAAGATTTTGTTTTTTAATATCATAATCTATATCACCAGTGTCATTGATTATTATAAATGAAATGGAAACATTTGATGCGCATCGTAAACATATGATCAATTTTGATCGATGACAATTACTATACACTATAACTCATCTAGATAATGTGACGTAATTCGAAGGGCCATGACAGGAAACACCTGTTTGGCCAACCGTGTATAGGCTTATTGTTAGTTTGACGAGTCCTTTGTTTCGGTTCATGTAGCCATTTACGTTAAACGGCCGGTAGGGATATAGGTCTCCGTACAATGTCCATTGTGCGGTGTAACCGAAGGCGAACTTCAAAATTCGGTCTACAAGTCTATCGCATTCTCCACGTTCCAGGTGGATGACGATCGAACCAGTCTGCTTATTATCAGCGATTTCATTCACTTGGTAAGATTTATATAAAAATCGCCAAAGAATAGCGTTCAATTCAAATTTTGCGTATGTAATGCAAAGAAATTGGTGTAATATAGTTTTATATCAAATAGTGATTAAATAAGAAAAAAATTTAATATGCTAAAGATATAATTACTTTGTGATATAATGACTTATTGACTCATTAAGTGAACTTTTGATGTTGAGATTTTATATATATTTTTACAAGCATGAGAAAAAAGTGCAAGAAGCTTAATTGAAAAAGCAAATATTAATAGTTTTATAATTATATAACTATCTCAAAGTCCGAACGATAATTGCACGCGGAAGTTTGCCACGACCTCGATGTATTTTTTTACCTCGATCGATATACGACAGTTGACGAAATTCCATCAAGATTAATATGTCAAACATTGTATAAATTTTACTTGCAAAATATCGAGAAATTAATATCCCGCAGATATTCGCGCAAGGTCATCGCAGATTAAATGAACACGTGGAGATATTAATGTCGTCAGTAACTTGCCAAAATCTTCCAAAGATTATTTCTAACGATCGTCTTGATGTGCATCGAGTAACATATATCTAATACAATACGATAAATTCTGACATTAAAAAGAGACTTATCATTAAATGGAGATCGAGATATATATATAGATTGATAATTACAACCGATAATCATGATAGCTTTATAAAAGCGAAGTGAGATATTCGCGTTGGATTTTCACTTCGATTCGTCTGGAGATATTTGTCGATAGCATCGTCGACTTACGTCTTTACTTCGGATTTAAACGAAAACACACCGAAATCTCGTTTCGTAGCGTCAAATCACGGCGGCAGCTTGAGATTACGAGACGAATAGTCGAATCGTAAGTATCAAGCGGCAGTCTGTCGTGAAAACGTCGATGCATTTTAGAAACAGAACGAACGTCTGATTGAGCGATTGACGCTACGGGATTTCGCTTGCGCAAGAATGCGCAACGACATTTTGTTGGATGCATTACACAGGAGGAAACTCCGAAAAAGCTGCGAGGGAGCTTCGCGGAAAATGGCATCGCCGCTATCGTACAACTTTCACAGCCGCAATATAAAAAGAAAAATTCCCGATGCAGAGCTTTGCTCGCGAGTTCAATCGGCGCACATGCGTCGTGGAATACGTCCTGATCAGCGTAGAATGGATCCTCTCTTGGCGAACAAATAAATTGCCATTGCGCTCACGCGATAAGGTGCTCTCGTAACGTAGCTACGACGTGATGTCGCGTATCGTGAATTCTCATTTCTCCTCCTCGATGCTGTGCCTCTCGCTTTAATTTGTTCTCTCCTTCGAATTATATTCCTCTTTTTCGCTGATAAAAGAACGAAGATATTTTTTAAGATAAAACTGAATCGAGATAAATGATGGAAATTTGCGCGAAGGAATATAAAGCACGTTTCTTCGTAATTGTATCGATTGAGAATGATTTTACATATTACTGTCGTGTACAAGTTGAATTTCTATAAATTATCATATTTCAAATTTTAATATAATCTTTATTTTTCTCCATAGTTTCTCTATTTCATGAAATAATTATATTTGCGTTATTCCGTATATTAGAATTTATTCGATATTTTCATTCGAACTATTCTAAAGAATTTTATCGAGTAATTCCTTGATTGATCTAGTATGCTGCATCGACTTTCGGAATCCAATTAAACTGGCCAAGATTCGAATCCCAAGTGTCGTCTTCGATTTTTCCAAGAGATATCCATGCTATCGTCGCTGATTTGGAATCCACTTAGAGTGGAGAAGCGGAATTTCTGGGTTAATCTTCTCGGTCAAAACGAGAACAAAGTATTCCACATATGCTCGTTTTTATATAAGGATGTAAGATCAGATTTATGCACGCGATGCAATACCGATAGCGTAACAGAGCCAAGGATACATGTGTTATATATACTGTGTAAATTTTTAAGCGTCTTGTTTCTTTTTATAGTAGCCGCAATATAATCTTTCGCTTAAAGCTGCGAACCGCTCGACATAATGCACGCAAAATGAAAAAGCAGACTTATGAGAAAAAAATCACTGCGTGCGCCAGTAACAATAGAGAAGAAACTGCATCGTAACAGTTTGACGAGGCATCGAGCTATAAAGTGAATTATTACTACTTGCGATAAAAAATAATATTGGGGTGCCATTTAATTAAAAAGCTTATTGGCTAGTAAAAGATCTGTCATCTCGAATCACTGGAACACTTGGCTAAGAAGATTTTTAATTATTTGTCTCATAAAATTAAACAAAAGTATCATATTAGTTAATAAGTAAATCGGCAAAAGTTACAAAAAAATGGTTTTAACAGAAAAAAACATAAGTAATATACAGAAAGATATCGCGGAGTTATAATATTAAAAAATCAGTGATACATTGTAGTTCAAATTTTTACAGAAAAACAGGTTACACAAAATTCTGGACTCTCTTTTAAAAATATTTGATAATTCTAATTAAAATTTTTGTCAAAAAAATAGTAAAATTTACTTGATCAAATTTAAAATATTAAATTACTTGATACTGAAAAATATCAAATTACATGAACGCTAGATGTTGATAATAATTATTTCCTGTTATCTCATTTCTGTTATATCATTACATACATATGTATATATATTACTCGCGAGAGTTAGTCTGAAATTTGAGTCACATTGAAGCTCCGAAAGATATATAGTTATACAGACTAATTATATCGACAATTTTTTTGCCATATTAATCATGATTTCATTCTTCTCCCGATATTTGTTGCATATTACATTTTCTTTGTTTCTTTTTGCACATTTCCTTTTATTATTTTCGACTGATTATTCTATGCCGGAGAATGATGTTTCATCTGCTGCGAATATCCTGTTAATCTACTTTCGAAAATAAGACAATAATTGTCATCAATCGATGCGTTATATTAAATCGAACATGGATTTCACGGAAAAGAGCTATGTGTGTGCGCGTGTGTGTTCCTGATATAACACGTGGAATAATAATCGCAATTTCACACTTGCGTCGCGAAAGTTCAGCAATCTGTCACGTCGGACCGACACTTTTCGCAAACGGCACGCCTTTATTGGCCACACGTAACGACCCGCAAAGTAATTTTCCGCGTCTAATTACCCGTCGGTGCAAACATAGAAAAAGTCACCTCTTTTACTTTTTCTCTCTCTCTCTCTCTTATTTTCTCTTTCTCTCTATTTCTCTCAACTCGGCGCGTTTTACTCTCGCTATCATTTATTACCGCCGGGCTTTTGAAAGGATAGGAAGCCATAAATGGGGATGTAAGGGTCGTTACGTCGAGCAACCTGCAGCCCGTACATAGTGTTCCGGCATCCACTTTGTCATCTTTTAAACTCGCCCGTTCTCTCTTTGGGCTTGGTAACGGGTCACATACTTTAACAAGATCTCTTTTAACACATCATCCGTATTTGGAAGAGGAAGCATCCCCGACGCGAAGCGCGCGAGCTCAGAGAGAGAGAGAGAGAGAGAGAGAGAGGGAGAGAATCCTTCCTCCCGCTCTCTTAATGCTCGAACATGACTCCACGGATGAATTAATCGATACAATTTAAAGTTTCCGTTTATTTTCAACTTGCAGGCGCAATCTCTTACTTGCCACGTTAACGATACTAAGCGCGGATAAATCTCGTTTTATTTATTAACATCATCAAGTAAATACAAGTAAATATTATCTCACCGATAATAATTTAATACTGAAATTTAATACTAAAATTTCTTTTACGTGAATTATAATTGTCTGCAGGATATCATATATTTTATTCAACGATTAATCCTTTCTGTATGTTTCTCTATAAATCACTTTTGCTTTAAGTGGGAATAGAGAAACGTTTTTACAATGTGTGTCTCTATTTAATCATAAATAAAATTAATCACGATTAACAAATATTTTATAAATATTGCTATTTTTCTTACTTTTTCACGATTGGAAAATAATAATTTTTTATTACAATTTAATAGCTTTACATTAATTCCGGTTACATTGTATTGCGCAAAAAGTGGAAAGCAAAAAATGGAGAGGAAAAAAAGAGGGCGTTTGTATAAGAATTTATACACCATATACAATTTGTGTAGAAATTTAAGGGATTTGCATTCCCGTGAGATAGAGGGTACGCGGAATCTTTTTAATTCTCATAAAATGAACAGTCTTATCGCGCGATAAAGTTTAATGTTACAGGCAGTAGATAGGTTTTCCTTATAAGGGAGCTTCCCAAGCGCGACGCGCCTATTTAACCAACGTATTCATCCGGTTCTTACAATTTGTAATAAAATACAGATAAAATGTGGCACACTTATGCGCATATTACTTGAGCGCGCGAAGAAAATTTAGGGGTTGTGAAAGCAACAATTGGAGATAACCGCGGGCAAAGAGAAGAAGTTATACGTAGTCGTAAAATTTCACCCCCGCCAGGTTAAAGAGGAGCATCGTCGGATATATCCAGACGTTCGCCAAAGGACAAGTTCTCTCGAGACCAGAATTCACCGGGGCACCTCATCGTTTACGTCGCGATATCTCGTGTGTCGTGTGCAAGGTATTTTCGACTTGCGCTTTAGAAAATTTAAAATAAAGTAAAGGAAAAAGAGCAAGAACTATTGACGTTGTAGATTTTATTTTTGATAAATGCATGAATGAACAAACAATAACAAGACACGGTCGTGCCAAGAGCGGAGACAAAAAATATTTCGAAATTCCGCGAAGTGTTCAATATTCCGTGAACGAACGGCTGTACTCGAAACACACTCGCATTGAGATCGAAATCTCATTGAGATGTTTCAAGGACAAAAGAGGACTTTGTTTCGCGACTGATGTCTTCCAAAGTGGATATTCTTCTCGAAGATCCGATTGTCCAGAACAATGCTTTGATTTTTGGATCCAGAAATTCCGATTAGATTGTCCTATCGCGGATTCGGTCGATCTTGCCGAATACGCGGGAATTCGCCGCAATAATCCTCGCGAGCTTTCGAGCTTGCACGGCCGATGGCGCGATGTAAATCGGATTCGAATGATTTGAGAAAGCGATGGTTGGGATGCGGGACGACGGGCGGAAAAGGGAATCGGTTCTCGGGCAGAAGATCAAGAAAAGAAGGAGGAGGAACAGAGCGCCGACGAAGTAGCTAAACCAGAAATAACTAATAAGACATTCACTCTGAGACGGACGGCCAGCCGGCCCGGACGAATCGCGGTGCGTCTGAGTAAACCTCGTCTCATCTCGGCATCTTCGTCATCCACACCACATACCGATAAACACCACACTACTTAAAGCGATACGGCGCCGGAAAGTAAGGCCGGAGGAAGTAGAGAAATAAAGAGGAGGAGAGAGGTAGAGAGATCGCGGAGGAACGAGCGAGAGCGCATATCGTGCGGTATATAGTGCTGTAAAAAAAAAAAGAAAGAAAGAAAGTGTTGCCGCGGAGAGAGGAAGTTTTACACCACGTGATCAGTGCAAGTGCATCGTCGGCGCATCGCAACGTAATCCATGGGAATCGCATTCAACGAAGATCTCCATTCGGTTTCCTCCCTCCTCTTATGGATCATGAAAGAGAAAGAGAGAGAGGGAGTATCATCGTCGCCGCCGTCGTCATCGTCGTCGTCGTCGTCTCTCGTCGTTACCGTCGCCATCGCCGTCTAATTTTAAGTGTTAGATAATGCACACATTGGTGCGCACCGGTACGCTCGGATACTAAAACGGTATCGTGCACGCACGCACGCACGCGCGTGAAGAACACGCGCTGGATCGCGACGATGACGATGGCGAGCGAGAGATCCTCTCTGGATTCTGCATATCTGTCCTTGTACGTTCACCCTTCGTGCTTCAAATTGATTCCTCTCTCGAGATTTTTCTCCCTCTTTCCTCCGTGTTTTTTATCTCCTTTTCTATAATAAATTAAATAAGTCACTGCAAGAACGACTCTCTTTTCCGACTATCGTTCATTGAATCTGTCTCCATTCGAGTTTTTCGCCACGTTTCTTCCTGTCTTGTCGATTTCGTTCGCTCATCCTCGTTCTTCCGTGCGACTTTTGATTCCCATTCCTGTGTCTCTTCTCTTTCTCTTTTTTTTTCTCTTTGATACATTTATCTTCTTTAACGCTAACCTGTCCTGGGACTCTCACTTTAGTCCTTCTCGCTATTCCCGATGCGAATTTTCTGCGCAACTTTCTATTACGATTTTTAAAATTCTATATTAAAGATCTTTCTTCTACTAGTCAACATTGATTTCCTTGCGCTCTTACCTGCTAATACCGTACAGCTTCTCATTAAAATGTTCTGTCATTCTAGAGTAAAAGGATTCTTCATTTCGTCTCTTCTTTTAAGCAAGCGATGCGTTATCGCCTTTACTTATGTTAAACATTTCATTTTATTTCGATTATTTCGTTCCAAACCCTTTTCATTATTTTATATAAATATAAATATATATACCATTTCGTCTAGCAAGCGATGCGTTATCGCCTTTACTTATGTTAAACATTTCATTTTATTTCGATTATTTCGTTCCAAACCCTTTTCATTCTTTTCATTAAATATAAATATATATAT